>NC_089582.1:119147855-119447855 GCF_019320115.1 Miscanthus floridulus | reverse complement strand
CAAAAGCGCTACGGAGTCAGAGATCTAGGATCTAAAAAAAACAGTGTTTTTGTTCCGTGCGACGTGGGTGAGCTGATCTGAGCAATAGCACAGATAGATCAACAAAGTTTCGGAACAAATCGAAGCTGCAGAACTAGTAGCTAGGTAGAAGCAAACAAAGAAAACTCCAACCAGCAAAAACAAGTGGAGATGTATCTATCGAAGCAAAAGAAGGCCGCAGCTTGCTCGCCGTCGCCAATCTTGATCAAATAAAACAGATCAAGTCATCAAGATGATAGTAGCTTATTTAAATGCTACTACAACCTAAAGGAAAAGGTCAGTTGAAGTAACAGATGACGAGAGATGTGACTACAGTAATAATATATCGATGAATGCAGTGAGACGTTGGGTTAGTTCATGTCCTGCCCTGGGCCGTGCCGCCCCGGGACCCCGGCCATTATATAGCAGCAGGCCGGGGACCGGGGGCCGGCTGGCCGGTAAACACCACCCCAACGGATAGTAGGTATGCGTACGTATACGTACGTTACGTACCGTGCTCGCGGTTTCCGGCCCCTTTCCTCGGCTGACGGAAACGTATTGTTTTATTTTTCTCGCCACGGCGCATATGGGAGGTCGCGTGCACGGTGCCGACAGGGTACTGCGGCGTGTCAGACCCGAGGCGGGGGCGGCGGCCGGCCGAGCTGCGAGGCCCGTCGGATGGCCGCGGGCGTCGAGATGGCAGCTGCGCCGGTCGGCTGTCGGCACGTGGAAAGACACCCCTACCCCACTCCACCGCCGCGCGCCCGCGCTGCCTTTGCTGTGGCGGTTTGCGAGGCCGCTAGGGGCGATGCCTCGCCGGATCGCCACGTAACTGTGGATTGTGATCCAGGACGTGCGTCGGTGTGTGTTTGGTGCAGTGGCGGCGTGGCTGTAAATCAAGAGGGTCTAATCCAGTGCCAAATTTATATAGGCACTGGGCTCGTGAGTCTTAGACCTTAATGCCCCGTTAGCTTCGCTGAAAAAACAAGCTAAAATATTGTTCCGATTAATTTATTGAAAGAGATAAACACTGCTTCAACTAAAAAAAATAAGCTGAAAAAAACAAATTATATGAGAAGCGAACATGACAAATATTTTCTAGCACCAGCGTAGTCATCATCCTCTCAGTTAGCGACAGGCAACTGGTGAGATATCCGGCTCGTTGCGAGGTTTTTTTTTTGCAGCAGTGAGTAGCTGCTAAGATTGTACACACTGTATTTTTTTAAGGTCTGCACTTGAGAACTTTACTACTGAGTACTCCCTCCATCTCAAATTATAAATCATTTCAAGAATTTTGGAGAGTCAAAGAATCTTAAGTTTGACAAAAAAAATATATAAAAATTTACAAAGATTTATAACATCAAATAGATATATTATAAAAATATAATTAATAAAATCTAATGATACTTAGTTGGTATCATAAATGTTATTATGTTATCATATAAATTTGGTTAAATTTGAGATTCTTTGACTCTGTGAGATTCTTGAAATGACTTATAGTTTAGGACGGATGGAGTACTACAAAAGGCTACCTAGACATACACGGTGACAAACTGACAAAACAAACTATCAGCTATATACGATCGTGGATTATAAGCTGGAATAGTATTTTTCTCTCACACTAAATCAGTCAAACCAGCTAGCAGTAAATAATCCACGATCGTTTACGACGAAATGAACATGATGTATGTATGATTCATTGCCTACAATATGCTACTCCTAGTGTGAGAAGCTTTTAGACCGCGTTTAGTTCTAAACCCAAATTCCCCAAAAGTGCTACAGTAGCCATCACATCGAATTTTGCAATACGTGCATGGAGCATTAAATGTAGACGAAAAAAAAATTAATTGCACAGTTTGGTTGGAAATCGCGAGACGAACGTTTTGAGCCTAATTGGTCCATGATTGAACACTAATTGTCAAATAAAAACGAAAGTGCTACAGTAGCCCAAATTCCAAAATTCGATCAACTAAACACAGGCTTAGTATCTAATCTTTCCAAGCTGATAGCTCGGAGATAGCTAGCCCTTGCAGGGTTTGGTCGGAGGCTCAGCTAGCCCTTCAGAGTTCGGTCAATGGCAAGTAGGGGCCGGAGCCCAATATCGCCTTTACTGAGCTCCGTCCCTGATTTGGTGTGCTAAAAAAAAATCTTATATAATTTTAAACGGAGCGAAAATAAATTTGACAATCACACGGGTGACCTCGGAGCTCAGTCGGAGGGCAGAAAAAGATTCTTCTTTCGCGGTCGTCACACGTTAGATGCCTCCTCTTCCCATCACATCTATAGAATGATTTTTATACATGAGAAAAAAAAATCAAATGATCTTAAAAATTGAGGGGTGAGAAGAACTTTCTTTGAGAAATGGTAACAAGAGCCCACTCAGCCTTTCTTTTTTAGCACACTCGCAAAACAATGTAGGTTTGTTTGAATTGTCTCCCGATGATCTCAACTCGATCGGTGGACATTGGCTCCCCTCGTCTCGCTACTGCTGATCTGCGTGCCGTCGTTCTGTCATACCAACGATAAACACCTTGCCATTTATGTGCCGCGGGAGCTTGTCACCACCGGCGTCGTTGCCGTTGAGGAGCACCGACAATGCGGTAGCCTCCTGTCCGCTGCGGACATCACTCATACGCCTTATTCAGTAGGCAGTGGACTCGTCGAAGACACATGCGGTCGACCTCACGGTGGATGGCCCTTTCAGTTCACCACCAGGGGTTATCCACCAGGAACGACGACCCCACCAAACGACGCCTCGACAGCTTCATCAACAATGTCACGCGTAAGAGGGACTCTCCGCTGATTCGCGAGCCTCCTGCTAAACCGGTACTGCCGTGGCGAAGCAGACGGGTGGCGGCTCAGAGTCTCTCCCGAGTGCCAGCTTCCAAGCGAGGTGAGGTAATAATTATGTAGCGTATGGGCTACACCAGGAGGTCATTTGCGCCATCCGCTTCGGAGTTGGAGGCCTTTGACAGGCTCTTCGACGGCAACTTGACTGCGTCCGAAGCCGAGACACTAGACGAGCTCTTCCCGACCATTGGAAAGGCACCGTTCAAGCACCCGCGAAGACGCAAGGCCACTTAGGCCACAAAGCTGTGTCCATATTGACTGTTTCTTTTTATGTAATATCGAAACACGAGATCTTTTGCAAGGATGGTCAGCTTTGGCTGTGTTAGGTCGATTTCTTTCTGCGTTCGATAGAATCGCGTTGTATGTTTCTTTAAACTCTTCTCCTTAATACAATAATACGTAAATCTTTTACGTATTGTAAAAGAAAAAAAAAGCACGGAGAAGAGTGCGGCAACGGGTCGTGGTCAAAGAAGCGCGACTCGACGTGTGTCCCAGTGCTGCTCTATCCCCCCGCCGCGTCACAAGATATGGTCGCACCTGCAGCAACACGCATGCATGTCAGTATGCGTGGGATCTTTCAATGTCGCCTACCATTAGACAGTAAACAGATGTGACAACTACTGTCACAGTTAATTGCTTCTACACGTGAAGCATCCAATGCTTGAGAAGCAAGGATCCATTCACGAGAGAGAGGGAAGGAGAGGGGTTAAATATAAAAAAATAGCTCCTGCATCACGTGGATGACGAGGTGCTCGCTATTGGTGGGGTGGAACAGTGGCTCATAGACTAGGCCCTCGTTTAGTTGAGGCCAGAATCGGCGCCGCCGTAGCGCCTGTAGCATTCGTTTGTATTTGGTAATAATTGTCCAACCGTTGACTAATTAAGTTCAAAATGTTCGTCTCGTAAAGTACAACCAAACCGTGCAATTAGTTTTTGATTTCGTCAAGATTTAGTACTCCATGTATGTACCACAAGTTTGATGTGACGAGGAATCTTATTTTTTATAGTGCCAAAGTTTAAATTTGGGTTGAACTAAACAGGCCTAGAAGCAGTGAGGTGACGAGAGCCACGGTGTCCACCGAGCTAGGGTCGGCGTGAGAGAAGGGAGAAGCAAGGATGCATTCGTAAGAGAAGATAAAAGGAATGAGCTAAATATAAAAACATGTGACGTTGGCTGCCAGTGTATTTAAATGATATAATCTTACAAGTTTAAAGTTTAAAGACCGTTAATATATTTAACTTGTTTTTTTATTTTAGCCTAAAAATACTAATATTTTAATAATAGCATGTCCTAAACTAATTCATAGAAACTTGCCCTTTTAGTCGTGTGCAAAAGTAGTGGCGCAACTCACCACTACAGCCTACAGTCACAACACATACATCACACGACTCATAGGACACACTTATAGGCCAGGTTCGCTTTTCTTATAATTTATCTTTTTAGCTTATTTTTTTAGCCAGAATAGTATTTTTCTCTCACAATAAATCAGCCGGGACAATGTTTCGACTTATTTTTTCAGTGAAACGAACGAGACCTATATTCTTGAGAAAACTTTTCACGTAAGCCGTTGATGTGGAGCTGGAGTAAGTGCGTGTTTAGTTCGCGAATTTTGGAAATCTAGCTACTGTAGCACTTTTGTTTTTATTTGGCAATTAATGTTTAATCATGGACTAATTAGGCTCAAAACGTTCGTCTCGTAATTTCTAACCAAACTATGCAATTAGTTTTTTTTCGTCTACATTTAATGCTCCATGCACGTATCGCAAGATTCGATGTGATGGATACTGTAGCACTTTTTAAAAAACTTTTTGGGAACTAAACAAGCACTAAGTCATCCTCCATTCCTCCACATTTTTGTCAGAAACTAAGCGATGTTCAAAGATCCTGTAATTTTTTACATAGATACTAAAAATCAAGGACCTATTTTACTTAGAACTGGCATAATAGCTTTTATTTTTAAAACTAAAATTATTTCTAAAAAATATATTTGAGTTTTTGTTTAAGCTAATTTTCTTATCGATCTAAAATAAAGGCCTAGGGACCTTCAAAAATCATGTACATTTTCAAGTAAATGCTAAAAAAATCAGAAGTGGCCATTTTGCTTGTATCTGGTATAATGACTTTGGTAGCTTTGAAATTAAGATTCTTCCTAAAATGTTATATTCGAGTTTCTGTTAAGTTGTTTAACACCATAATGGTTTCCAAAAATTCTAGTAAAATCATCTAAATTATTGGGCTAGAAAGTAGTATTTTGTCGTGTAATTTACTAGCACACTTGCTCAGGTGAAATTCAAAGTTCCTTGGCAAGGCATATTATCGGGTTCATAAACCCGGGGTCCCCAATAGACCCGCTTCCCTGCAAAACTCGGCCCAACAGGCGGCGCAGCGACAACACGTGCCTGGGTTGGCCTAGATACACAATGACAGGTCAAGACCACGATTCGGTCCCTGACCGAGACCTCCGGCCAAGAGATCTGATCGGAGGTGCGACCGGAAAGCCTGGCCATGGTGGAACCGCAGTCCGACTCTGACCCCCTTTCTCCAACCGAGAATACGATAGGACCTCTGCTCCCTGCTCTTTCCCGACCAACACGGTCGGGGACGATTGAAAGCGACCGACCGGGAACGCCCGCTCGATATGGGCCCAGAGAGCATGCGGAGCAGGTAAGGTAAGGCGCTCAAATCAACCGCAATACTGAGGACCGTACCCTGCCATGCCCTACGCACCTGCAGGACGGTGCCATCGGGGCATGTCAGACGAACACGGTAGAGCCTACCAGATGTGTCAGAGAATAAACAGTATTATGGGCGCCGTCGTTTGCTGTACCAGGAGAACATGGTAGAACCTACTAGACGCGTCTGAACATAAACAGTATTATGGGCGCCGACGGCTATCCCGTACCCGATGACGTGGGGCAACAAGCCTAGGCAGCGCCCGTATGAACTCTCTCTTTCTCTCTGACTTGTAAGGCTATCCCCTTCAACTATAAAAGGAGATGCACTCTCTCCTATCAGAAGGACAGAAGCTTTGAACCCCCCCCAAAGCCCCAAAGACTCGAAGACTCGAGGATATGAGGACAACAGCACAACGGCTCTAGAGCTCGATAGCTACACAGTCTACACGCTCTCAACAACTGATAAGCTCGGACATATAGAGCATACGCTCTGATACTTAGCGCACATTTGAGCATTCGTCACTCTCTTCCACTCGGCTTAGAGTCCGACCGAGTCTCTAACACTCCCTTCTCATTCCTTACTCGTTGGTAACCCCATAGCAAACTTCGAGCACCTGGGCTCAGGAATAAAGTCACCGCCCGACCTCAACTGGACATAGAGCCTATTGCCTAAACTAGTATAAATCATGTTTCATTGAGTGCTAGGCCACATCCGATCACAACGTACGACAAAACTACAAATATTTACTTGTTAGCCACATTTTGCACCGACAGTTGGCGCCGTTCATTGGGAGGACGCCATGTGTTCACGCTTTTGGTCATTCGATGGCCCACCTTTCCACCATCTTTGGCATGGCGGGCTCGAGCGATACGATTCACTTTAGCTCGCTGGAGTTTCCCACGCTCCCACTTGCTAGGATGTGGGCTCCTCCTGTCTTTGTGCCACTTCAGACCTTCCTCTTTGAGAGTTTGGACTTTGTCGCTGACCAGCTCAGTGTACTCCACCTCCGTGAGGAAGCGCTTGTCCCGGCGCCCACTGGAGGAGGAGCGCCCTCCACCGGCCTTGGGCCACTCGGTGACCTCAATGTCGAGACACCCGCACTTCACCTCAAGCCCATGCTGGGCTCAAACCCCATGGTGAGTGATGTACATTTTGTTCTTTACTCACTATTTAACATCTTCCGCCAACTCTCTAGAGGAACTTCATTGTCCCCACCGTGACCCATAAGGCTTCGTGTCTCCCATGGACGCATGCGCTTGGGGACTCTGAAGGATGCTAATGCCACCCCCTCTCACGTCTGAGTTCGTGGGGATGGCACGCTACGCTCTCGTCTCCTTCCATGACCTCATCGATGATGGGGTCAAAAGCGATGGCTCCAGCATCGATGACATCATGGCACCTGGCCACCCTCTATCTTGGGAGTGCGCTATAGCGAACGCCCTAGAACAACCACCGAAGATAGTGGAGTCTCTCTAGACTCACACCCCTCTGGACCCCCATGTGCAGGCCCTGGCGTGTGCGTAGCAGCATGGCGAGGAGTTACGACAAAGGGGACAGAGCCAGCGACCGCCTACGTCGGAGCGCCTGGTGCAACACATTGCGCCACATGCGCATAACCTAGTGAGCGGCGCTCAGGGTCGTGCCCACTAGGTCCAGCATAACATACTGGACGGAGGCGACGACCCCCTCAGTTTGCTCAGGCTGGCCAGAACATCGCTGCTGTGGTAATGCTTCTATGTGGCCACCCCGAGCCTGCTGACCCCTAGGAACAAGCAATCCACTAGAACCTCTGGGTGCTGGTGGAGACCAACGCCGTTCAGCAGGTGGAGAGCGTCATGTCACGACACCATCTTGCGGCCTCATGCCTAACTAGGGGACTGCGGCCGCACCAGTCGAATCGTTGTGTCCACTCACCACAGCAGTTGCCGTGCGTGGCGTAGGAAGCCATGACAACACTGTAGCCTACCCAGTGCCCGCTCCACACTAACCACATGTGCGTGAATGGCTTGTGTCGAACCATGATGCTCACAACATCATCAACAATCGATGCCACGCCCAGCACGATGGTAATGCCCATTGAATGGTGGCGAGAGCAGGCGGTGCGGGCCTTGTCCTAACCATCAAGGAGTGTGAGGTCACACATCCTAGGCATGGTGGCTGACCAAACGACTGAAGCCCTAGCCTAAATGGCCCAGGGCCACGGGCCTTTGGTCATCGCATCCAGAAAGTGTCGTTCCCACAGTGCTTCTGACCGCCCACCAACATCACCAGGTACATCAAGGAGATGAACCCCGATATATGGCTCAAAGACTTTAGGCTCGCCTAGCGAGCCAAAGGAGTGGATGATGACTATTTCATCATCTAGTACCTCTCCGTCTATGTGGGGGAGCATGTTTGAGCATGGCTCGAATTGCTTCCGCCTAACAGCATCCGTGACTGGGCGGATCTCAAGAGGGTCTTTGTCAAAAATTTCCAGGGGATGTATGTCCGTCCTAGGAATTTTTGGGACCTTAAGAGCTGCGAGCAAGACCCTAATGAGTCCCTATGGGATTACATCTATAGGTTCTCAAAGCAATGTAACTCTCTTCTTGATATCATCGACACAGATGTCATCAGCACATTCCTCTCTGGGACAACCTGCAAGTCCTTGATCCACAAGCTTGGCTATGTGAAGCCTTATACCACATGTGACCTGCTCAACATCGCCACAAACCACGCCTCCGGTGAGGAGGCGGTCGGGGCAGTCTTCAACGGCGGTCGGGACAGGGGCAAGGCCAAGCGCGAGGACCATGGTGAGTGCCCCTCCACACAAAAGGGTAAGAAGAACAAGAAGGACCGGCGCCCACTGACCAACCCAGCTTTGGTCGCTGCGGTCGACCGAGCGGGCAAGCTGCCCTAGCAGGGCTAGCCTGACCACTTCAATAAGCTCATGGAGAGTCCATGCACCAACCATGCCTATCTCATCAAACATCTCTACAAAGACTGCAAGCTCCTCAAGCGCTTCCTACGGCAAGCTGCCAAGCCAAAGGAAGGGAAAGGCAAGGAGGAGGAGGCCAAGAAAGGAGGCCTGGCTGCAAGGATGAAGACGGCCTCCCCAACCCTGAGGAATGCCTCATGATCTTTGGGGGATCCAATGTTATCCACTCCAAGCGCCAGCACTAGGTACGCTATAGAGAGGCATGCGCCGCTGAGTTGGCCATCCACTCTTTCCTTAGCTGGTCGGACTCCCTAATCACTTTTGATTAGAGAGACCATCCTTCCCACGTCACCTGACAGGGTGGCTACCCCGTTTGTCGTTGACCCCATCATCCGCAAGAAGCACCTCACCAAGGTATTGATGGACGGAGGCAGCGGCCTCAACATTCTCTATGTCGACACCCTCGATGCCATGCGCATCCTCCGGTTAGAGCTCCGCCTTGTGAGCTTTCCCTTCCACTATGTGATCCCAGGGATGCAGGCATATCCGCTAGGGTAGATCAACCTACCCATCATGTTTGGGGATCGTGCTAACTTCCGCTCGAAGGTTCTAACGAGGTAGTGGACTTTCTAGGGTCCTACCACACCATCTAGGGGTGGCCATGCTACGCCAAGTTCATGGCAATCCCCAACTACACCTACCTTAAGTTGAAGATGCCAGGGATGAACGGTGTCATCACTATAGGTAGCACCTTCTAGCACGCCTACACATGCGACCATGAGTAATACGAGCTCGCCACTGCCATCATCAACTCCACTGAGCTCCTAGAGCTCGAGAATTTGGCAACTCCTGTAGTCCCCGACTACAATGGGCCGACCTCCTCAAGTGCCTTCCATCTAACTAAGGAACCCAAGGCGATGGAGATCGACCTCACCGACCTGACCAAGACGGTTCAGGTCGGGACTAAGCTCTTGGCCAAATAGGAAAGTGAGCTCACCGACTTCCTACACGTAAATTGTGATGTCTTCACGTGGGAGCCTTCTGACATCCTAGGAATACTAAGGGAGGTCGCTGAGCATGCACTACGCATCGTTCTAGGCTCAAAGCCCGCCAAGCAATGCCTGTGTCGCTTTGACAACGAGAGGCGTGGAGCCATAGGTGAGGAGATCGCCAAACTTCTGGTAGCTAGATTTGTTAAAGAGTTATACCACTCCGACTGGCTAGCTAATCTTGTTCTTGTGAAAAAGAAGAATGGGAAGTGGAGAATGTGTGTTGACTATACTAGCCTCAACAAGGCATGCCCAAAGGATCACTTCCCTTTACCACGCATAGATAAGATAGTCGACTCCACCTCTTGGTGCGAAATCCTCTCCTTAATGGATGCCTACTCATGCTACCACTAGATCATGATGAAAGAGTCCAACCAGGTCGTGACTTCATTCATCACCCCATATGGTTCATACTATTATGTAACCATGCCTTTCGGTCTAAAGAACGTTGATGCCTCCTATCAATAATGCATGCAGCGATGCTTCGCTGACCAAATCGACCTGCCCGACCAACTTGACTAGGTCGAGTGGCCAAAACCAATAATCACCGTCTATGTAGATGGCATAGTGGTGAAGATGGCTCAAGCTAGCGACCTGATCGCAAATTTGGCCACAACATTCGCGAACCTCCGAAGGTTCAGCGTCAAATTGAATCCCAAAAAAATATGTTTTTGGGTCCTGAAGGGGAAGCTGCTCAGATACATTGTGTTCGAGCACAGCATTGAAGCCAACCCTAAAAAATCATGGCCATCTCCAACATAGGCCCTATACGCAATGTCAAGGGCATACAGAGGCTCACTAGCTGTTTGGCCGCCCTAAGCCGGTTCATCTCCCGACTAGACGAATGGGGGATGCCTCTCTACAAACTTCTCAAGAAGACAGACGCATTCGTCTGGACAAAGGAGGCACAACAAGCTTTGGAAAGCCTCAAAACATCACTGACATCGGCCCCAATCCTCGTTGCTCCCAAACGGGGAGAATCCCTCCTCCTCTACATCGTGGCAAGGAACCACATTGTAAGCGCCTCCCTCGTTGTTGAGAGGGAGGAGCCGAGACACCCCTGAAGGTCCAATGACCGGTGTACTTCATCGGTGAGGTACTCACCGATGCCAAAATTAGCTACCCCTAGGTTCAAAAGCTTCTGTATGTCGTGCTGATAGCGACCTAGAAGCTCTTGCACTACTTCACCGACCATGAGGTCATGGTCATCACCTCATACCCACTTGGGGAGGTTGTCTGTAATCGCAACGCCACTGGTCGAATCTCCAAGTGAGCTCTTGAGCTCAGGGGCTAGGACATCAGGTGTGTCCCCCGCACCACTATTAAGTCTCAGGATCTTGCTGACTTCATCATCGAATAGACAGAAGTCTAGCTCCTGACCCTAGATGTTACCCACGAGTACTAGATGATGTACTTCAATAGGTCAGTCATGGCGCCTGGCTTGGGGGCTAGAGTGGTTCTGATCTCTCCGAATGGGGCAAGCTCCGCTACACAATCCATCTCTATTTTTTAGCCTCAAATAATGCTACAGAGTACAAGGCCCTCATCAACGGACTATGCATTGCCATTGAGCTCAGCGCCACACGGCTGTATGTCCACGGCGACTCAGAGTTGGTCATCGACCAAGTCATGAAGGAGTCCTCCTGCAAGAGCCCTCTCATGGCAACATACTACTAAAAGGTGCGCAAGCTCGAGGATAGGTTCCAAGGGATTGAACTACATCATGTCCCTCAAAAGAACAACGATGCCACCGACTTCCTCACAAAATTAGCGGCTAGATGGGAACCGCCCACCGATGGGGTCTTTGTAAACAACCTCCATGAGCTATCTACCCGCATCCAAGAGGATCTGACCTAGACGTGCTCCAACACCAATCTAGCACTCGGGGGCTCTGACCCCCAACGTGCCTCGACCTCGACCAAGCGATCGGGGGCTCCAACCTTGGCACCTCTATGGCAACGTCACCTAGCGACGTCGCCATGATGGCACCTGATCTGGCTGACTGGAGAGCACCAGTGCTCGCCTACCTCCTCGAGGAGGTTCTCCCATCGGAAAGGACTAAAGCGCGACAAATCGCTCAATGCACCAAGACATTCGTCGCCATTAGTAATGAATGTTACAAGCGAAGTCTGTTGGGAGTGCTCATGAAGTGCATACCGACCGACCAGGGGAAATAGCTTCTCCTCGAAATCCATGCCGGAATCTATGGACATCACGTGGCTCCAAGGTCACTGGTCGGGAAATCCTTTCACCAAGGTTTTTACTGGCCAACTGCGCTACGAGATGTAGAGGAGGTGGTTCGCAAGTGTGAAGGATACCAGTTCTATGCTCGGCAAACTCACCTTCCGGCGCAGGAGCTTCTGACCATCCCCATCACCTGTTCATTCACGGTCTGGGGCCTCGATATGGTTGGACCCCTCAAAAAGTCTCTGGGTGGCTTCACTCACCTACTCGTGGTGGTGGACAAGTTTACCAAGTGGATAGAGGTGAAGCCCATCACCAATATCCGCTCAGAAGAGACGGTCAAGTTCTTCCTCGACATCATCTATCGGTTTCATGTTCCTAATTGTATCATCACCGACCATAGAACAAACTTCACCGGGAAGAAGTTCCTAGACTTTTGTGATGGATATGGCATCAGGATCAATTGGGCCTTGGTCGGACACCCGTGTACTAACAGCCAGGTCAAACGGGCCAATGGTATGGTCCTCCAAGGACTCAAGCCCCGCATCTTCGATTGACTCAAAAAGTATGCTGGGCATTGGGTTGCAGAGGTCACTGCGACCCTCTGGAGCCTAAGAATGACCCCAAATCGATCCATGGGGTTCACCCCTTTCTTCCTAGCATACGAAGCCAAAACAGTGTTGCCATCTGACCTCAATCACGGCGCCCCAAGAGTAAAGGCCTTCGACTGAGACCGAGCCATGGAGGCTCAGCAGAACATGGTTGACCTGCTCGAGGAGGCTCATAAGACGACCATCATCCGCTCTGCTCGTTACCAACAAACTCTCCACAGGTACCATGAAAGAAAAATCAGCGGGACGATCCTCGATATCGATGATCTCATACTCAGGAGGACCTAGTCAACCAAGGACAAACATAAGCTCTCTCCTCCATGGGAAGGAGCGTACACAATGGGCAAGGTGATCTGATCGGGTGCCTATCGGCTGAAGGACTACAACAGCAACGTTCTCACTAACACATGGAACATCGAACAATTACGTTGTTTCTTTCCCTAAAACTCGGTCTTACCATTTGTTTCCATTTAATGCTTGCTCCTACAGTGCCCTAGCCCGAGCACTCTCGGTCTAGATCGCTTGGGGGCTCCACGGGGGTGCGATACCATCCTTCTCCTTTTTTACTATCATATAGTAAACACTTTTCGCCCAAACAAAAGGGTGTCGCTCAAATGAAAGGGCATTCTGTTCCTTTGATTACCCTACGTAACTTGCGCTTTAACCTCCCAACCGATCACACCCCATCATGACCTACGGTTATGAGCAGCTGAGCCTCATGGGCCACGCTCGGGTTCTTAAGGTTGTAGCCTACGGGTCAACGGGCGGGTGTGAAAAAGAAAGGACAAAAGTCAAAATTACACAAGGATAAAAACAAGGGCGGACGGGACAAGCTTCCCCTCACAAGTGATTTCATCACAAAAACGAACTTAAAATATTCACAAAAGTAAAACTATTCCCATGAGGGCTCCCCCACGAATTCGTCTTTTACATAAACTGACTATTTCTACTCTAAACTCTATTGTGGTCCCCGGTGGTGTTGGTTGACGGTGTGATTGGCGAGGACGAAGGCAGCTTGGTTGTGGTCAGGACAACGACGCTCGACTTGATTAGGGTTGGGACGATGTTTGGCTAGATAGGGGGCAGGATGACGTCTTCCTGGTGCACATCTATGGCCTCCATCACCCACTGCGCGGTGACCTGCTCAGTGACCATCTGTGCATGTGGCACCAGACTTTCCCCTAGCATATGGATCTCATCTGTGCTCCACCCATCGGCATATCCTCTATAGATGTCCGTGGAGTCTAGATTGGGGTAGTGGGTCACCACTGAGGTCAGCACCCCCAGCATCCCATAGAACATGTTGTCAGAGATGAGTGCCTGAACTTCCTTCAAGACCTCCTCTAGCTGGACGGTGGGCGTACTGGTGCTCGATCCTGACCCGACCACCTCGGAGACCACCACCTGCACAATGTTGTGAATCTAGTCAAGCTCTCCCTCAAGAGCGTGTCGCTCCTCAAGGGACTAGGCTAGCGCCTCCGTGCCCCAACCAACTACCGCTTTGACCATCTCCAGCACTTGCTCTAGAGAGCCGATCTTTCCACCTAGTTCTGGAAACGGACGACAAATTCAGGAGCAAGGAAAAGAAAAATTCAAGGCATCAACCGAGGGCAGAATACATACATACCGAGGTAGGTGCTTTCAAGAATGGAGAGCCCTTTCTCTTCCTAGGTCACCCTCTCGACCAGCCGAGTGTTTGACTCCTCTGCCCCATGCATCTGCCTCCGGATCACGATGACCTCTCGCTCGGCATCCAACCGAGCCTTCCACTCTGCTTCTAGAGCCTCTAGGGACTTCCTAAGCACCGCTTCGGTCTCTACCAAGTGGGCCTTCACTCCATCAAGTTTCTACTCGGCAGCAGTCGCCCGCTCGACCGCACGCATCTCCGCCACCTGTGCTCCTGCCACCTCGGCCGCCTAGTCTTAGGACTCACGGTGGGCGGACTCCAGATGGTGCCTAAGCTCGTCGACCTACCATGACGCCCCCACTTCTTACTCCATCTGACCATGCTCCTCTCAGAGAAACTAGGACTTGCGGATCAACATCATCTTCAGGTCCTATGAGACAAGAAGCAGGCACGTTGAGACAACCATTTAAATGCCATGGAATGAAAAACAACACTAGGAACACACAAAACTTACCTCTACAACACGTGGTAGGTCCATAGTCATGGCCTAATGGACGAGCTCAACCCTCTCCAATGCCTCCTTGAGCCTTGCCTTGGTAAGTGCGAGATCGGACTCCATCGACACTCCTCTCTCCCCAAGTAGGTGCTAAAGCTTTACCTCCTCCTCGTCATGAAGGATGAACCGGGCCTTCTTTGCTCACTGAGGCAAGGCCACACCAGCTCATGGGTCATCCTCGACCCACTAGAAGATCTAGCCATCATAGTATCAAGCGATGACCGGATCATCACCAACTCCCAAGACGGTGGGATGGCTGGTGGCTCCACCTTGGTGTCATCCTCATCGTCAAAGGGGGTGTCTACTGCTAGGACTCCACAGCTAGCCAACAGCTGCTCTACCTCTGGCTTGACCACTACTGATCCGGACCCCTCCAACTCTAACCAGGTGGGCGAACCATGCGCTCCTCCACCGGGCGAGACAGGGAGCCTAGTTTCCCTCTTTTCTGCCTCTACGACTGGCAGGGGGGACTACAAGAGTCACCTCTGACCCAGCCTCCGCCATCACCATGGGGATCGCCGCCATCATAGCCACCACCGTGCTCACCACCGGTCGAGAAGACGCAACTATAACATCCTAGCCTAGGGCTTAACAAGATTAATAGGATACCTATACCAACAAGTTGCAACTTCTTTTCCAGAAGCCCATCTCTAAAGAACTCTAAGGTTAAGCGTGCTTGGCCTAGAGCAATTTCAAGATGGGTGACCAATCGAGAAATCTTTCCTGGGTGAGCACGACTGAGGACAAAGTGCGCAGAAAAGACTTGTGTGGGTTTGTGAGGGCAGTCTATGTCCTAGCAAAGCTGTTAGATGTAAGCGGGCCCAGCCTCATAGAGGCGGGATGTTACAGAATGGTATCAAAGCCAACTCTCATGGTTTCACAGGCGCGTGTGTCGTAGTTGTGCAAGCATGGTGCGCATGCCTGGAGTGGTCCTAGAGTTGTCACACAGCATGGCACATGTGCTAACACTGGACACACGGATGTGGCGAAGAGGGGACGTTCCTGGCTTAGGATTGACTGATGAGGACGTCGGTCTCTTAAGGGGGTGAGGATGTAACATCCTGGCCTAGGGCTTAATAAGATTAATCGGATACTCATACCAACAAGTTGCAACTTCTTTTTCGGAAGCCCATCTCTAAAGAACTCTGAGGTTAAGCATGCTTGGCCTAGAGCAATTTCAAGATGGGTGATCGATCGAGAAATCTTTCCTAGGTGTGCATGAGTGAGGAGAAAGTGCGTAGAAAAGACTTATGTGGGTCTGTGACGGCAGTCTATATCTTAGCAAAGCTACCAGATGTAAGCGGGCCCAGCCTCATAGAGGTGGGATGTTACAGCAACCCCCATTAAGGAAGGTCACACCACCACCAGCCTACTTCCCCCTTCGCTCATCGCAACCCGCCATAGGCTAGGTGTCCACTCTTCTCGCACGGGAGGTGGGGAGATCCCTAGTCCTGTTGGCTCCTGGCCGCTGCAAAAAAGGAGACAAGCGCAGTTTAGTCACACCCAAAAACTCAACTATGAGGGCAAAGAGAAGCATGAATACATACCCAGATGAAAGCGATAGAACCTTGAAACCCTGACCGGCTGACAACAAGCCGACTGGATGAGGATGCTCGAGGGTCGCAGCTCATGCCCCCTTAGACCAACCAAGGGTAGGGATGACACGACTGGTCCCTGTTTGGCTCATAAATGATCATGTCCACTAGCTCGTAGTGGGACCACTGGAGCAATCGGTGGGGCATCTCCCTGTTGAGGGCCATGCACGCGTGGTGCCTCCAAGGGAACGGGCAGATGATCACGCTCCCCTGACCGATCGGTGTGTTCTGTCACACTAGGAGCAAGGGCTAAGAAGCCGACAGTGCCTCCAAAGGGCGTGGCGATAGTGCCCGCTTTACCTCTCGTTTGTGGGCGGTGTCTCACTAGCGGCGTGCTTCCTTGACTCAGGAACATCACCGCACGTCTCCGTACCACGCCTGCCGTCGATAGGCGTGGGCGTGGGCTCACGGCACTCCACCATGGTAACGACAATGCCCCTGTCTCTCTCATCCTCCAAGGCACTCGCATTGTCACCCACCTCCGTGGGCTCCTCCGACCCGAGCTCTACCTCCACGTCGCTCCGGCTCTTGCCATCCTGGACCCACTGGTTGATCTCCTTCTCCTTATCAAACCTCCTCCTAACCTTCTTGGCTTTCTTCTTCTTCTAGGCAAGCATGGCCTCCCTCTAGGTAGCTTGCCAAACCGCGCCTTCTAGCCCTCTCGAAAGATGCAGCCGAGATTTATAGCCCGTGAGTCCCTTCGAAATGGGCAACTCGAAATATATTAGAACATCAAAATAAGAAGGAAAAGGTCACGAGAAAAAAGCATACCAAATTGGATAGCTTTGCGACATGAAGAGGTCTAGGTGTCCCTTCGAGGGAGCCTTCATCCCTCAACTGTAGTGGCCGACCAAGGTAACCTCAGACTTCATCTTTTGACAACTCCTCAGGCTATGAGTGGTCAAGATCCGTTGGGCCAGAGTATTCCTACATTGGACAAGTCCTTTCCCCCAACAGGGCAACCTAATGGCAGAAGAAGGTGTGGAAGACCCACAACCCATCGAGGCCATTCTATACGAGCTTCTGAAGCTCCAGCTCGATGATAGCCAGCTTTTTCTATTGACGAGAAGGACCCCATGTCCAACTTTCCCTCTTCTCTGGCCTCCCACCGGTAAACATTGGGAATGACACCTCCACCGGGTTCCTGATATAGAACCACTCACCATGCCACCCCCATTTGGAGTCACTGGAGGAGTACGCGGGGTAGGAGACCGATGGCTTTGACCTCTTCTATAGGGCAAACCCCCAACTGGTGCGGTTCTAGGCGGTTTCCCCTCGGATGGGGCTCACCCGATGAAGTCTCACTGAAATAGATCCACATGCGGCTCCATCCCAAGGAAGGCCTCATAGATGGTGATGGAGCTAGTGATGTGCTGTAACTCTAGGCCCCACTCATTAAGGAGACCACATAGAAACCCACTCGTTAAAGAGACCGCACAGAAACCAATGCACGGGGAACCTGAGCCCGCGCTTGTGGAAGGAGAGGAAGGGGACAACCTCGTTGGTCTGAGGTCATCGAACAACCTCCCCTAGCATAGGAGCCCTCTAGTGCGCCACCTCATTCGACGGAAGTAGCCCCTTCATAGCAAAGTCGGCCAGCACGGCCTCATCCAGTTGGAAGGCCTCCAATTCAACATCGCACCTTAGATTTATGAATGAATCTATGAGTTTTCCTCTCCCTCGCTCTGCTCTCCTCTCTCTTAGAAACCGTCAAGGCACACGAACAAGCTTGGCAAAAAGGAGGAAGAAGAAACAACAACGGTTGAAGAAAGGCGAAAGATTGGGAGGAAAACCCTCCCCCTTCCCCCTATTTAATGCGGAAAGGTGTGCGGCAGAATATGACCCTGGCTGACGGGACGTGGCCTGCCCGATAGAACATCACCTGGCTAATAGGACATGGCCTAGGTGGGGCCCACCACCACCGCAACCCAGGCACGGGAAATGAGGCGCAACCACACACAAATGACCCTCCGCCTTTCTAGGTAGGGTTTGGAGGGGCCCACCGATAGAATCTCCATCAAGGAGAGGCTAGCGGGTCACCCAAGTCGATTGGATGGCTCGGGCAGCTGCTAGGAGATAGGTAAGGAGCAGTGGGATGCCCCATGCAGGTTATGCTGACTCCGTCACAAATGTTGGACCCAGATTTCACTTAGACATATCGATAGAAGCTCCCTAAACCTGTCACTCTAGCCATCGAGGTAACTTTACCGACCCCCGTTTTACTTTTTCAGTTCATGAACATACATTCATCCATTCTCATGCATGCATTCATATATTCATCCCATACATCCAAACATTCCATATGAAATTGATGCATCATAATGCTTGGCGTCACATCATGAAGCGAGAGTCATCTCATTCAATATGAGCGACGACCGACCGAGATTCAAAGGCCAGTCCACGAAGGGCTCAAGGCTGCCTTGCATTAAACGGAGCCTATCAGTGCAGAAAGTGACCAACAAGTAAATATTTGTAGTTTTGCCGTACATTGTTATCGGAGGTGGCCTAGCACTCAATGACCCATGGATTATACTGGTTCAGGCAATGTGCCCTATGTCTAGTTTGAGTTGGTCGATGACTTTATTCCTGAGCCTAGGTGCTTGAGGTTTGTAGTGGGGTTACAAACAAGAAGGAGAAAGATGGGGGGGTACAAGAGGTCCAGATGGACTCCTGTTGGAAGGGCCAAGAGTGATGGGAGCCCCGCTATGAGCTAAGTGTTCAAGCGTGTGCTTATGGTTTGAACCTAGCGGTTCTGTGGTTGTGTACTAGTGAACTTGATCGATCTAAATGAATCTAAATCAACCCTCCCTGTTGGAAGAGAGCGCATCTCCTTTTATAGACGAAGGGGATAGCCTTATAAGTGAGAGGGAAGGAGTACATTTGCTTCTAATTCTTGCTTCCCACGCCGATGGGTACAAGATGATGGTAGGCGCCCACAACACTATTGGATGTTAGATGCATGTGGGAGGTTGTATTATCTTCTTTGGGTATGGTAGACATCGGCGCCTGCCATACTATTAATACCTGGAGGCATGCAAGGGGTTTTACCATGTTCGCCTAATACGGTAAATGCCAGCGCCCACAACACTGTCGATGTCCAAAGGCATGTGGGGAGAGCCTTACCGTATGGGAGTTAATGGCACCAACAATACTGTAGGGGAAAATATCGGTGCCTACAACACTGCTTGGGTTCTGACGTGCTAGGGAGGTCATAGAGTACTATTTCCGTAGGTGTACAAGGTACGGACCCTGGTATTACGGTTTGACTTGTGCGTCGTGCCTTACTTTCTCCATCCATTCCCTAGTCCTTACCGAACAGGTGTCCCCGGTCGGTTAGTCCTAGTTGGCTCTGAATGTGCTAGTTGGAGAAGAGCAGTGAGCAGGGGTTTGGTGCATCCCCAGTCGGAGACACGGGTTGGAGTCGAAAGTGGCGCTTTGGCAAAGCTTTCCGGTCGAAGAGGTCGTCCGGAGGTGGGCTGGAGACCAAAACGAGCGCTCTGGTCAGAGAGGTGGGCCGGAGTCAGAAAACATGCATCGTTTCTCCTTGGCCAGACCTTTCGGTCGGTGATTAGATTGCCCTTCTGGCCTGTTGTTTAGATACTTGGGCCGGCCCACGAGTTGCACGTTGTCTGCTTGGGCCAAGCCATTGTTGGGAAGCTGGTCCATGAGGCACCCTGAGTTTATGAACCCGACAGGAGCCTCCGAGTCCCCGAGCGATTTAGGTAGAATCATCTGGGGGATTTTTGTCTTGACGGCGGGTGCACGCGAGCGCACCCGTGGGTGTAGCCCCTGAGCTCCTAGGCAATTCGGGTAGAATCATCTAGGGGGTTTTTTGTGTTGCTAGTGGGGGAGGTTTTTGTTAGTGGGTGTGAGTGTTTTTTGTCAAGACAGAGTCGTCAACCAAGGCATCGTTGCGCAGCCAAGGCGTTTAGTTTTGGGATCAGGCGAGGTAGAGCTCGTGGATCTTGGCGTCAGTGCGCGCTGAGGGATCAGGCGAGGTAGTTAGTTTAGGGATCGGACGAGATGGAGCTCACGGGTCCTGGCGTCGGTGCATGCCGTGGGATTAGGCGAGTCAGAGTCATGGATTCTAGCCTCGGTGTAGCCCACGTAGCCAAGGCAGTTAGTTAGTTAGTTTAGGGATCGGGTGAGCCAGAGCTCATGGATCCCGATGGGGCAAGTTCGGGGTTGTAGACCGAGGCATTTTTGGTTTGCAGTCAAAGCGTAGCCAAGGGATGGGGCGAGTATGGGGTCGCAGACCTAGGTGTTTGGTGTGTGGTCAAAGCATACCCAAGGGATGCGGCGAGTTTAAGGTCGTAGACCTAGGCATTTGGTGTGCAGTCGAAGCATAGCCGAGGGATGGGGTGAGTTGGGGGTCACAGACCTAGGCATTTGGTGTCTTGAGCCCCCGAGCCCTGTTGGGCCTTGGTAGGGGTCGGTTTGAGTTTATGTGCATTACCCCATCCTTGGTTTCTCATAACCGAAGAGGCTAAGCTTTGTCGCTTGCCTCGATCGCTCGGGCTCGAGTGATGCGCTCGGTGAGCTCGCTAATGGGTATGATCGAGTGCAATCTGGGTTCGTCGTTCATGATGGGGTCGGCATAGCCCTCTTGTGACATTCCACAGCTCCTTTACCTACAACCCGACAGATGCCTGGGTCATTCCAGAGACCGACCTGGGTGGCTTGTTGGTCTCCCCTTAATGGAGATTCTGTGGGCTTGGCAAGAGGTTTAGAATCAAACAAGAAGGTTGAGATGACCCTATCTGCTTTGGGGCAGACTAGGCGAGGGCCGCACGGGGCTCATCTGTGTTTTCTCCCCTGGCTCTATTTGACATGGGGTGGCCTCGAGCCCTTCATGGGCTGGCCTTTGAACCTCGGTCGGTCGTTGCTCATGTCGAATGAGGCAACTGCCGCTTCGTGACACAACATGGAACGTTGTGATGCATTTCACTGCACGTGCGATGGCTTAGTTCTCGAGCCCCTAGGTGGTTCAGGGCCCGAATCATCCAAGGGGCACGGGCGTATGGAATGAATACGTGTATGGATGTATGAAATTATTATAAAGAAATAGTGGGGGTCAGTAGTGTTACCTTAATGACTCGAGTGATGGGGTTTGAAGAGCTCTAGTCAAAAATGTCTGACCGGGACCCATGCTCGTCATTCATGACGGAGTCGGCATGGCCTATATGGGGTGTCCCTTTGCTCCTTACCTGTCTCTCGGTGTTATCATGAATCGTTCAATCGACTTAGGAAGCCCGATGGTCTCTCCTGGCGGAGACCCCATTTTGGGTTTTTCCAAGTCCCGCCTAGGGATGCGGAGAGCTACCTATGTGCGGTGGCGCTTTGGTTCTTGTGCCTGGCATGCGGTAGAGGTGGGCTATACTCAGGCCATGTCTCGTCTGATTAGGCGCCGTTCCATTGGGTAGGTTGCGTCTCATCGGTCAGGGCATGTCCCATCGTATCCCATCTGCATTAAATGGAAAAGGGAGAGGGTTTTTTGCCCTATCGTTCAACTTTCCTGATCGGCGTGCCTTCCCCAACTGTTGTGCCCTTTTCCTTAAGTAGGAAAAGGGAGAAGGTTTTTGCCCCATTTCTTTGCCTATTCCCCATCTACCGCCTCCTCTCATTTTCCTTCTTGCTGAGAGCGTCTTTGAGAGCCGCGACGGTTCCTAGGAAAGAAAAGGGGAGAGCGAGGGAGAGGAGAAAACTCACAAATCCTTTTGTGAACCCAGAGCAAAATGTCGGACCAGAGGTCATCCACTGTGAGGGAGTCGATGCTGGAGGCCTTCGTCATGAAGGGTTTTCTTCCGTCGAAGGAGGTGACGCACTAGAGGGCTCTCAGGAGGGAGGAGGTTCTGCAACCTTGGCCTGGCGAGGTGGTCTCCTTCCTCACCTTCCACGAGCATGTATTAGGATACCCTGCGCATAGGTTCCTATGCAGGCTCCTCAATGAGTGGGTCTAGAGCTGAAGCACCTCAATCTGACGGGGCTTCGTCCCCGTCTATGAGGCCTTCCTTGGGATGGAGCCACACACAGACTTCTTCCGGCGGCTTTTCTCCGAGCAAACTTTGCCAGTGGGGAATCCGCTCGAGGCAACGCAGGTGGGGGGATTTGCCTTGTAGAGAAAATAGAGCGCGAGGGGCTCGTATCCCATGTACATCCCCAACAACTCCAATCGGGGGTGGCACGGGGAGTGATTTTATATTAGGAACCCAGCGGAGGCACTGTTCTCGGCGTTCACCGGTGGGAGGCCGGAGAGGTGGGATAGTTGGTTGTGGGGCCCTTCCCGTCGGGAGAAGAAGAAGGTGGAGATCATCGAGGTGGAGCTCAAGAAGCTCGTGTAGCGTGGCCTTGATGGGGTGCGGGTGTTCCACACCCTCCACCACCGTCGGGTTGCTCCATTGGCAGAGAGGGCGCGACCGATGTGGAGGTACTGCGGCTCGTTGGACCCTGATCGTGTGTCACCATAGGAGCTACCGGGCAATGAGGTCTGGAGTCGCCTCGACCGAGTGCTATAGCTGAAGCCCAAAGAGAGGGTCGATGGAAAGCCCGGACCTCTCAACGCCTCAGTGGTGTCCAAACTGGCATGCTCTTCTCTCTTTACTTCGTGTTCTTTTCTCTTTTGTGTTCCTACTTTTTTTTTATTTTGAATTGCATGTTTCATAGGGACTTGATGCTTACAAGTCTCGTCCGCACCTTCTAAAGGGGCCTGAGGGCGTGGCCCGGTAGGCTGCCCAAAAGGAGGCGGCCAATGCCAAGAAGAGGCAGAAAGCCGAGGTGGCTCGGCGGAAGTATAAGAAGGAGAAGGAGATCTCTCGACACGTGAAGGCTAGGGAAAATAAGAGCGACGTCGAGTCCGAGCTTGAGTCAGAGGATCCCATAGATGTGGATGACATGGTTTTCTTTGAAGAGGCAGAGAGGCACGCTGTGGTTCCCATGCCAAGGAAGCGTGCGGCGAGCGTGGACACTACTGGCGAATGGGAGGCAAAGCAGACATGGTCACCGCACCCCTCGGTGGCGTCGTCGGTCTCATCCCCACCTGCCATGGGAGTGGCCGAGCAAGCCGGGCGGTTAGAGGAGCGGGCTTGCACCCGTGCGTCACCAGGACCGGTGCCAGCATGGGACTTGCAGTGAGAGGATGCCCTGCCTATAGCTTTGGTCGGCGCATCCCGAGCTGAAGCTCTTGGTGACCCGTAGGCCGGGCAGGAGCCGGTTGGGATGACTCTACCCCTCGCTGAAGTGAGGGGGCATGGGTTGTAGCCTAGGAGCAGTCCTTGCCCTGCGAACCCATCGACACTGGGTCTTGGCTTTAGAGTCATGCCGCTTACCTCCCGGTATGTTTTCTTTGTTTCTTTTTGATCTTGCTGTTGGGTCTTTTTGGAGTATGACTGACCTTTACTTTTTGTCAGTGGCTAGACGATGATGGGGTTGAGCATCACCCCAACTCTCGTGCAGGAGGTTTGGAGGCCCACCCTATAGCGTGCCATAGTGAGCGGTGAGAGGAACAGGGTGGTGGCAGCAAGCCCTTTCCTTCTGAGGGTGGTGCTCCCTGGGTCGGTTGCTAGTACGGTGACTATGGTGCTGGCAGCAATCCCGGTGGTGAAGACGGGGGCTTCGGCGGAGGTGTCCCTTGCGGCCTCTCCTCCACCGGCTATGGTGGAAGAGGAGAAGGAGACCGAGACCCCAGCCTCACCGAGCGGAGGGTTGCACGGCTCACCCTCATGGTTAGAGCTGAAGGCGCCAGGGGGAGACGTGGCTAGGATGGAGTCAGAACACCCATCGGCAGCCCACACAACCAAGGTGGTGGAGATCCCCTATGATGACAAAGCGGATGATGTGGTGGAGCTGCCAGTGCCATCGCGGGAGCTAGCGGTGGTTCAGTAGGAGGCTGGGCCCTCCAGCAGGCTATCAGAGGGTGATCTAGAGTGGCCCTACCCTGAGGACCCATCAAAGGTGTGGTTCGTCCTTTGGGATTCCTAGGAGTGTTAGCTCTAGGACATCCTTAGGGGGAAAGGACTTGCCATGGAGTCCGATCTTGCCAAGCTATCGATGAAGCTCGAGGACACCTAGGAGCGGGTTAAGTCCACCTAGCAGTTGGTCAAGGTCGACCTACAGCTCACGCACGGAGGTGAGTTTCCCGTGTTTGTCCTTGATCTCTTAGTCTCTTGTTGGTTGCCTCAGCATGCTTGTTTTTTGTTTTTTGTTTTTGTAGGGTCTGAAGGAGATGTCGTCCTGTAAGTCCTGTTTCCTCCAGATGGAGCGTGCTCGGATGGCCGAGCTTGAGCATTAGATAGAGTCCACCTGCTGTGAGTCCCAGGACTAGGCGGCCGAGGTGACCGCGGTGCCGGCGGAGGAGCAGCGTGCAGCAGAGTGGGCGACCATCGCTAAGTGGGGGCTTAAGGTGGTGAAGGCCCACTAGGCAAAGACCGAGGCGGGGCTATAGAAATCCCTGGTGGACACCAAGGTGGTGCTCCAAAAATCCCTAGAGTCGGAGCGGAACACCCTGAAGTCAGCGTGAAAGGCCCCATAGTCAGAGCAAAAGGCCTAGTCGGAGGTAGACCAGGAAGTGTTCACGCTTCGGGGCCGGGTGATGGGGATAGAGGAGGCAAGCGCCCGGCTGCACGAGCAAGTGGCCTAGCAGGCGGAGGAATTCTCCACCCTTGAGAACTTCCACCTCGATACATACCTTTTCTATTTTTCATCGTGTTGGTTTCTTCCTTCAGCTTGTTTCTAAGCTTGTAGCCCTTCTCATAGAGCTAGGTGGAAAGGTGAAGTCATTGGAGCAGGACCTAGAGACGATCAAGGCAACTTTTGGCCAAAATGTAGAGGCGCTGGTCAAGTCCCTTGAAGAGCGACGTGCTCTCAAGGGAGAACTTGACCAGATCTAAAATGTTGCCCAACTCGTCATCTTGGAAGTCTTCGGGTCAGCGCCAAGTACTAGTGCGCCCGCTATCCAGCTGGCGGAGGTCCTGGATGAGGTCTGGGCCCTCGTCACACATGGGCTGTTCTACGGAGCGTTGGGGGTGTTGACTTTGATGGTGACGTACCACCCGAACCTAGACTTCGCTACTATCTACAGCGGGTATGTCGATAGCTTGAGCATAGAGGACATCCAATCGCTCAGGGACAGCTTGCTGCCACACGCAAGGTTAGTGGCAGAGCAAGTCTCTACACAGTGGGTGATGGATGCCCGCCATGAGGACATGGCTGAAAGCGTGCATTGGGGGGACGTCACCTAGCCTACGGATGGTATAGAGCCTAGGTCAGAAGTGGACATCACCCCACCTTCAACCGAGCTGAATATCATCCCGCCGAGGAGTGAGCAGCCCACGCCTTTGCTGGTTGCACCGACAATAGATGCCGCCGAGCTGCCCTAATAGCTTGTAAAGTATAAGTAATTTAGTAGATGCAAAAAGTTTAGGTTCATGGGGGGAGCCCCCGTGTAAACGTTTGAAAGGTCCTAATATGGCTAGAAGGGGGGGGGGTGAATAGGCTATTTAAAAATCTACAAATCAACTAGAGCAATTTGATTAGTATGATAAATAGTGAAATGCAAACTTGCTCTAGCTCTACAAGGGTTGCAAGCCACCTATCCAACAATTCTAGTTCCAATGAGTACTAGGCACACAACTTGCAATGTTACTACTCACTAAGAGCTCTCAATCTTGCTACTCTAAAGAGCTCCACTAGATGAACTTAAAATAACAAAGCAAGCTCTCAATTCTAATTACACTAAAGAGCTTGCCAAAACTAGTTTGCAAGAATATAAATAAGTGAGTAGGGTGATTATACCGCCATGTGGAGGAGTGAACCAATCACAAGATAAACACTAAATCAATGACCGGGAGAATACCAAAGGGCAAGAGACAACCAATTTTTCCCCCGAGGTTCACATGCTTGCCGGCACGCTAGTCCCCATTGTGTCGACCAACACTTGGTGGTTCGGCGGCTAAGAGGTGTTGCACGAACCTCGTCCATACAATTGGACACCGCAAGAACCTACCCACAAGTGAGGTAACTCAATGACACAAGCAATCCACTAGAGTTACCTTTTGGCTCTCCACTGGGGAAGGCACAACACCCCTCACAATCACCACGATCGGAGCCAAAGATAATCACCAACCTCCGCTCAATGATCCTCGCTGCTCCAAGCCATCTAGGTGGCGGCAACCACCAAGAGTAGCAAGTGAATCCTGCAGCAAAACATGAATACCAAGTGCCTCTAGATGCAATCACTCAAGCAATGCACTTGGATTCTCTCCCAATCTCACAATGATGATGAAACAATGATGGAGATGAGTGGGAGGGCTTTGGCTAAGCTCACAAGGTTGCTATGTCAATACAAATGGCCAAGAGAGTGAGCTTGAGCCGGCCATGGGGCTTAAATAGAAGCCCCCACAAAATAGAGTCGTTGTACCTCTTCACTGGGCACAACATGGGGTGACCGGACACTCCGGTCAGTTCGATCGACCGCAGGACCCCAGCGTTCGGTCGCTCGATGCTTGCCACGTGTCATTAGCTTCAAACGCCGATCACCTGATCTCAATGGTCAAGTGATGACCAGACGTGTCAGTTAGAAAGTGACCGGATGCAGGACCCAAGCGTCCGGTCATTTCTAGTAAGGTTCCAAACGTGAAATTTCACGACTAGACATGTCCGATCATGCTCGACCAAACTCACCGGCGTCCGGTCACTCAACATTTCCTCTGTGCCCCTCACGTCAGCGTACGTCAGCACTTACTAGACGCACCCTGCCAGCGTCCGGTCAGTTTACACGCCAGCGTCCGATCACAAGACCGAGACCATGTGCTTACTGCTTTCACTGACCGAACTCTAAACCCAATGTCCAATCACTGCACCACCAGCGTCCGATCACTCTATGAACCCCTATCTTTTCTATATAGGGCGCCGGTGAAGTTTCTAACCCTTACTCAAATGTGCCAACCACCAAGTGTATCACCTTGTGCACATGTGTTAGCATATTTTCACAAGCATTTTTAAGGGTGTTAGCACTCCACTAGATCCTAAATGCATATGCAATGAGTTAGAGCATCTAGTGGCACTTTGATAACCGTATTTCAATACAAGTTTCATCCCTCTTAATAGTACGGCTATCTAACCTAAATGTGATCACACTCGCTAAGTGTCTTGATCACTGAAATAAAATGGCTCCTGCTATTTATACCTTTGCTTTGAGCCTTTTGTTTTTCTCTTTCTTCTTTTCAAGTTCAAGCATTTGATCATCACCATGCCATCAACATCATCATGATCTTCGCCATTGCTTCATCACTTGGAGTAGTGCTACCTATCTCATAATCACTTTGATAAACTAGGTTAGCACTTAGGGTTTCATCAATTAACCAAAACCAAACTAGAGCTTTTAATCTCCTCCTTTTTGGTAATTGATGACAACCCTTATACAAAGATATGAATTAAGATTTAATTGAATCCACATTGCTTGCCCAAGCATATTTACCATGTGTAAAAGAATATGGACAAGTTTCATGAACTCTAAATGGTAGCAATTTCCCCCCCTACATATGTGCTAAGAGTTTGGTTTGTAGCTTGCCATATGCTTAGATAGGAAATATAGGAGACAATTTCTACCGTATGATGCTAAGGTATAAGAGATGGACCTTTGAAGCGTGATACCAATCGGAGTGCACCAATATACTATCCTTAGCACCATTAGTAACTATACATACACAAAAACTAGAATACCCTATGAGATCAACATTACAAGCAAGGGTCTAGTTTCCATAAAATGAACATAAGTCTAGTTACTTTAGCCTATACATGCTAGTTTTTCATTTCACCATTCAAGTATATAACTAGCATACACCACACAAGCATGGATATTGAAATTTAGAACTTGTGCCATGCAAGCAAATATATGAAATAAATATTTAAATGCAACATACAAGTTTATGAGCTTACTCCCCCTACTTGTGTGCATTTTTTTATGATCCCCTTACAATGTCAATGTTTCATTTGTTTGCTCCTTCTATCTTACTATCTTTGTGAATTTCTCCCCCTTTGTCAACAATTAGCACAAAAGGTGAGCTCAAATTATAGATAGGTTGGGGTGAAACCATGTAAAATGAGGATCATTTTCTTAATTTAGTTCAATCTAGATTACTTGCAAAAGATATTTAACTCGGTTTGATCTAAGGACAAGCTTCTTCACATCTCCAAATAAGGGTTATCTTGTACCATGTTGAGTTAAACACTTGTAGCTTATTTTCTAGATCAAATACTAGGTTTACATGCCCATAAACATGTCATATGCTACCACTAGATCATTTCAAACATACAAGCAATAGTGGTACCATACAGGCATCAAATTCATTTGATTTTAATGAATGAGCCTAGGACATGATAGGAATGACTAGATGCACTAAACAAGTCCTTAGCAATGGATGGATGACATGTCAATCAACTTTACCTTGCTTTGCTCAAAGGAGAGGCATGTCATATAATGGGGGGTGCATCAACACATATTGGAGAAGTCAAGTATGTTCAATTCATTCCTTAGATTGCAAAACATCTTTTCATCAAGTAGCTTGGTGAAGACATCGGCAAGTTAATCTTCAGTGCCCACTCTCTCAATGCAAATGTCCCCTTTTTGTTGGTGATCTCTTATGAAATGATAGCGGACATCAATATGCTTTGTTCTTGAATGTTGAACCGGGTTGTTGGTGAGCTTTATGGCACTCTCATTGTCATATAGCAATGGCACTTGCTTGAATTTAATTCCAAAGTCACTCAAAGTAGCCTTTATCCAAAGTAATTGAGCACAACAACTACCGGCCGAAATGTACTCTGCTTTGGCGGTTGAAAGTGCTACACTATTTTGCTTCTTTGATGACCAAGACATAAGTGATCTTCCCAATAGTTAACATGTGCCCGATGTTTTCTTTCTCTCAACTTTGCATCCTGCATAATCAGAGTCCGAATATCCAATCAACTTAAACCTTGCTCCTTTGGGATACCACAATCCAATATTTTGTGTATGCTTCAAGTACCTTAATATTCTTTTTGTTGCTTTTGAATGACTTTCTCTTGGTGAGGCTTGGAATCTAGCACACATGCATACACTAAATATCACATCCGGCCTTGATGCGGTCACATAGAGTAGGCTTTCAATTATAGACTGATACATCTTTTGATCCACCATGTTGCCACTAGCATCACTATCCAAGCTTCCACTTGTCCCCATTGGTGTACTAATAGCTTTACTATCATCCATTTCAAACTTCTTGAGCATGTCCTTGATATACTTGCCTTGACTCACAAATGTGCCATTCTTCATTTGCTTGATTTGAAGACCAAGAAAGTAGCGAAGCTCTCTAATCATGGACATCTCAAACTCACTTGCCATCATCTTGCCAAACTCCTCACAAAAATCTTGATTTATTGACCCAAAAATGATATCATCAACATAGATTTGCATTACAAACAAGTCATTTCCAAGCTTCTTGGTGAAAAGAGTGGTGTCAACCTTTCCCATCTTGAATCCCTTAGAGAGTAGAAAATCTCTCAATCTCTCATACCATGCTCTAGGTGCTTGTTTTAATCCATACAAAGCCTTTCTCAACTTGTAAACATGGCTAGGTTTCTTCTCATCTTCAAAACCGGGAGGTTGCTCAACATACACAAGCTCATTGATGTACCCATTGAGAAATGCACTCTTTATATCCATTTGGTATAACTTGATGTTGTGGGCACAAGCATAGGCTAACAAGATCCTAATTGCTTCCAATCTTGCAATCGGGGTATATGTTTCTCTAAAGTCAAGACCTTCAACTTGAGCGTAACCTTAAGCTGCTAATCTTGCTTTGTTCCTTATTACTATCCCATCTTGATCTTGCTTGTTTCAAAAGACCCACTTGGTTCTAATCACATTAAGATCCTTAGGCCTCTCAACTAACTCCCATACTTGGTTTCTTGTGAAGTTGTTTAGCTCTTTATGCATAGCATTGATCCAATCAACATTCTTCAAAGCTTCATTTATCTTCTTAGGTTTAATGGATGACACAAATAAGAAATGCTCACAAAATGAAGCCAATCTTGATCTAGTTTGCACACCTCTTAAAATATCATCAATGATAGTGTCCAAGGGATAATCTCTTGTAACATTGGTTGGTTGAAGCACTTACACTTGATTGCTTGCATTTGATAGATCACTTGGTTGAGATGATAAACTAGCCACTTGTTGTTGATCTCGCACTTTGTCATCACTAGTTCTTGCTTGAACTTGATTATGAGAACCACTAGCTTGCACATTTAAGTTAGAGAGCACTTGATTCTTGTCATCTTCAACATCAATAACCTCTCTAGGCCTTATATCACCAATGTCCATGTTCTTCATTGCATTGACCAATTGAGTGCCTCTTACATCATTTAGATTCTCATCTTCCTCTTGGGAACCATTTGTTTCATCAAACTCCACATCATGAACCTCCTCAAGAGTACCACTAGCCAAATTTCAAACTCTATAAGCCTTGCTAGTAGTGGAATAACCAAGCAAGAAACCTTCATCACATTTCTTTTCAAACTTGCTCAATCTAGTGCCTTTCTTCAATATATAGCATTTACAACCAAAAACCCGAAAATATGCTATGTTGGGCTTTCTTCCATTCAAAAGCTCATAAGGTGTCTTCTCTATCATGGGATGACAATAGAGTCGGTTGCTATAATAGCAAGCCATGTTGATTGCTTCGGCCCAAAATGAATGACTCACATTGTACTCACTCAACATTGATCTTGCCATGTCAATCAAAGTTCTATTCTTCCTTTCAACTAAGCCATTTGATTGAGGAGTGTACTTGGCCAAGAATTGATGTCTAATTCTAAATTCATCACACAACTTATCAATTCTAGTGTTCTTGAATTCACTACTATTATCACTTCTAACTTTCTTGATGGTTGTTTTAAACTCATTGTGAATGCCCTTGACAAATGATTTGAATGTTGCAAACACATCACTCTTGTCAACATGAAAAAATACCCATGTGTATCTAGTGAAATCATCCATAATCACAAATCCATATTTGTTTCCACTAATGCTTATGTATGTGGTTGGTCCAAACAAGTCCATGTGCATCAACTCAAATGCCTTAGATGTGCTCATCATGCTCTTCTTAGGATGTGTGTTACCAACTTGTTTTCCGGCTTGACATGCACTACATAGCTTATCCTTCTCAAATGTGACATCTTTCAAACCTTTAACTAAGTCATGCTTAATCAACTTATTTAATTATTTCATTCCAATATGACCAAGCTTTCTATGCCATAACCAACCCATGCTAGACTTAGTGATCAAACATGTTGTCAATTGAGCTTCTCTAGCATTGAAATCAACCAAGTATAGATTTTCATATCTAAATCCTTTGAATATCAAGTTAGAGCCATCTACACTTATAATCTCTACATCATCCACACCAAATATGCACTTGAAACCAAGATCACACAATTGAGCTACCGACAAAATGTTGAAGTTCAAGCTTTCTACTAGTAGCACATTGGAAATGCTCAAGTCATTAGATATTGCAATCTTACCAAGCCCTTTGACCTTGCCTTTGCCATTGTCACCAAATGTGACACTATCAATCCCATTGCTCTTGTTTTCATTGATTGAATTGAACATTCTTTGATCACCGGTTATGTATTGTGTGCACCCACTATCAAGCACCCAATGCCTTCCTCTGACTTTGTAATTGACCTACAAAAGAGGATCAATTCTTTTTAGGTACCCAAACTTGCTTGGGTCCTTAAAGGTTAGTTACCAAAGTCTTTAGTACCCAAATAGCCTTCTTCTTTGGGCCCACAATTGGTGTACCAATGAACTTAGCCTTTACACCATTGGCACCCTTAACAAGCATGTAACAAGAATCAATTTTAATTGAGGATACAATAGGTAGCTTGTTCTTGTTAATTTTGCAATATTGCTCTACATGCCCAACTTGCTTGCATCTATTACAAAACCAACCATTGACCTTCACAAAGTTAACTTTGAGAGTGACAAAGGCCGCCTTGCCTTTCTTGAGGGTATAGCCTAATCCCTCTTTGTTGAGAGAAAACCTTTGGCTACCCAAGCACTTTAGCAAGCGAGCATCTCCACCATAGGCATTGCCTAAGGCACGAGTGAGCTCATTCATGACCTTCTTGAGGGTATCATTTTCCATCATTAGTGAGGCATCACAAGTGAGACCATCACTCAAAGGTGAAGTAGAAGTAGCAGTGCTACAAGAAGTGTTAGCGGGAGCAACTACAATGGGCTTATAAAAAGATTCATCAATAAGATCACATGTTAGTCTCACATCCTATGATACAATCACTTGCTCCTTCTTGGCTTCCTCTTTGACTTGCTCAATGAGAGAGGAGTGAGCTTTCTCGAGCTTAAAATGAGCTTTACCAAGCTTCTCATGGGCTTCCATTAGCCTCTCATGAGTGACATTGAGCTCATCAAGGGATTGCTCAAGAAATTTGACTTTCTTATTCAATTCCTTGCACTCCTTTCTCTTCATCTTAAAGCAAGTATGCACTTACTCACACATGTCCATAAGCTCCTCCTTGGAGTACTCCTCATCATCATCATCACTCCTGCAAGCATCACTTTCACATTCATCATCATCACTTACATCATATTTTACCTTGGTGGGTTTAGCCATGAGGCATGTCAAAGGAGTGTCGAAGATGGAGGGCTTGTTGTTGATGGCGATGCTTGCTAGTGCTTTCTTGATAGATTTCTTGCCATCATTACTAGAGTCATCACTATCCGAAGAGCCATCACTATCCCAAGTGACCACATAGCCTCCACCCTTCTTCTTCTTTTGAAAGGTCATTCTCTTCTCCTTCTTCTCCTTCTTTTCTTTCTTATCCTTCTTGTGCTTCTTCTTCTCATCCTCATTATTATCACTATTGTAGGGACAATTTGCTACAACGTGATCAGGACTCTTGCAATTGTAGCATCTTCTCATATATTCTTTGCTTTTGGTGTGATCTCTTCTCTTTGTTGCATCATAGCCCTTCTTCTTCATGAATTTTCCCATCTTGCGTACAAAGAGGGCCATAGCTTCATCATCAATATCACTAAGAACATCATCATCACTTGATTCTTTCTTGGACTTGCCCTTGTTCTTGGATGATGATGAGCTAGCCTTGAATGCTATACTCTTCTTCTTCTTTTCTTCTTCTTCCTTCTTGTCATCCTTGTCATCCCCCTCCCTTTCCACATAGTATGTCTCTTGGGTGATAACATCACCTAGTATTAGTTAGGGGTAATCTCCTTCAATCCTCCTCTTATGATAAGCAATCTCAACATCTCAAATCTTAGAGGTAAGCACATCAAGAACCGATGAGAGACATCATCATCCTTGATCTTCTCTCCCAAGGCCTTCAAGTCATTTACAATCACTTGCAACCGATGGAATATTTCTAGAATGCTCTCATCTTCCTTCATCTTGAAGCTTGTCAACTTATCCTTGAGAATGTACAACTTAGCACTCTTCACCACCGGTGTGCCCTCATATGTTTCCTCCAATCTCCTTCACACCTTATTTGCTCTTTCACAATCCTTTATTTGCTCAAACACCTTGAAATCAATGACATTGTATATGGTGTTGAGAGCCATTTTATTGCATTGCTTGTTGGTCTTGTCTTGGTTGGTGAGGTCATTGGGATCAATGATAGCATAGTCATTCTCGATCACCTCCCATACTTGATCATTGATTGAACCAAGATACATCCTCATCTTTCTCTTCCAATAATCATAGCATGTGCCATCAAAGAACGATGATTTGCCCCCCACATGGTTGAACACAACTTGAGTCATAATTTGACACCTAGGTTGTTAAGCCTTCAATCAAATGGTGACCATGGCTCTAATACCACTTGAAAGGTCCTAATATGGCTAGAAGGGGGGGGGTGAATAGCCTATTTAAAAATCTACAAATCAACTAGAGCAATTTGATTAGTATGACAAATAGCGAAATACAAACTTGCTCTAGCTCTACAAGGGTTGCAAGCCACCTATCCAACAATTCTAGTTGTAATGAGTACTAGGCACACAACTTGCAATGTTATTACTCACTAAGAGCTCTCAATCTTGCTACTCTAAAGACCTCCACTAGATAAACTTAAAATAACAAAGCAAGCTCTCAATTCTAATTATACTAAAGAGCTTGCCACAACTAGTTTGCAAGAATATAAATGAGTGAGTAGGGTGATTATACCACCGTGTAGAGGAGTGAACCAATCACAAGATGAACACTAAATCAATGACCAGGAGAATACCAAAGGGCTAATTTTTCTCCTGAGGTTCATGTGCTTGCCGGCACGCAAGTCCCCATTGTGTCGACCAACACTTGGTGGTTCGACAGCTAAGAGGTGTTGCATGAACCTCATCCACACAATTGGACATCGTAAGAACCTACCCACAAGTGAGGTAACTTAATAACACGAGCAATCCACTAGAGTTACCTTTCGGCTCTCTGTTGGGGAAGGCACAAGACCCTCACAATCACCACGATCGGAGCTGAAGACAATCACCAACCTCCACTCAACGATCCTCGCTGCTCCAAGCCATCTAGGTGGCAGCAACCACCAAGAGTAACAAGTGAATCCCATAGCAAAACATGAATACCAAGTGCCTCTAGATGCAATTACTCAAGCAATGCACTTGGATTCTCTCTCAATCTCACAATGATGATGAAACAATGATGGAGATGAGTGGGAGGGCTTTGGCTAAGCTCACAAGGTTGATATGTCAATACAAATGGCCAAGAGAGTGAGCTTGAGCCAGCCATGGGGTTTAAATAGAAGCCCCCACGAAATAGAGTCGTTGTACCTCTTCACTGGGCACAACACGGGGTGACCGGATGCTCCGATTAGTTCGATCGGACGTAGGACCCCAGCATCCGATCGCTCGATGCTTGCCACGTGTCATCGGCTTCAAACGCCGATCGCCCGATCTCAACGGTCAAGTGATGACCGGACGCGTCAGTTAGAAAGTGATCGGACACAGGACCCCAGCGTTCGGTCATTTTTAGTAAGGTTCCAAACACGAAATTTCACGACCGGACGCGTCCGGTCATGCTCGACCGGACTCACCTAGCGTCCGGTCACTCAACATTTCCTCTGTGCGCCTCATGTCAGCGTACGTCAGCACTTACCAGACGCACCCTGCCAGCATCCGGTCAGTTTATACGCCAGAATGTACAACTTAGCACTCTTCACCACCGGTGTGCCCTCATATGTTTCCTCCAATCTCCTTCACACCTCATTTGCTCTTTCACAATCCTTGATTTGCTCAAACACCTTGAAATCAATGACATTGTATATGGTGTTGAGAGCCATTGTATTGCATTGCTTGTTGGTCTTGTCTTGGTTGGTGGGGTCATTGGGATCAATGATAGCATAGTCATTCTCGATCACCTCCCATACTTGATCATTGATTGAACCAAGATACATCCTCATCTTTCTCTTCCAATAATCATAGCATGTGCCATCAAAGAACGATGGTTTGCCCCCCACATGGTTGAACACAACTTGAGTCATAATTTGACACCTAGGTTGTTAAGCCTTCAATCAAACGGTGACCATGGCTCTAATACCACTTGAAAGGTCCTAATATGGCTAGAAGGGGGGGTGAATAGCCTATTTAAAAATCTACAAATCAACTAGAGCAATTTGATTAGTATGACAAATAGCGAAATACAAACTTGCTCTAGCTCTACAAGGGTTGCAAGCCACCTATCCAACAATTCTAGTTGTAATGAGTACTAGGCACACAACTTGCAATGTTATTACTCACTAAGAGCTCTCAATCTTGCTACTCTAAAGAGCTCCACTAGATAAACTTAAAATAACAAAGCAAGCTCTCAATTCTAATTATACTAAAGAGCTTGCCACAACTAGTTTGCAAGAATATAAATGAGTGAGTAGGGTGATTATACCACCATGTAGAGGAGTGAACCAATCACAAGATGAACACTAAATCAATGACCAGGAGAATACCAAAGGGCTAATTTTTCTCCCGAGGTTCACGTGCTTGCCGGCACGCTAGTCCCCATTGTGTTGACCAACACTTGGTGGTTCGACGGCTAAGAGGTGTTGCATGAACCTCATCCACACAATTGGACACCGCAAGAACCTACCCACAAGTGAGGTAACTTAATAACACGAGCAATCCACTAGAGTTACCTTTTGGCTCTCTGTTGGGGAAGGCACAAGACCCTCACAATCACCACGATCGGAGCCGGAGACAATCACCAACCTCCACTCAACGATCCTCGCTACTCCAAGCCATCTAGGTGGCGGCAACCACCAAGAGTAACAAGTGAATCCCGCAGCAAAACATGAATACCAAGTGCCTCTAGATGCAATTACTCAAGCAATGCACTTGGATTCTCTCTCAATCTCACAATGATGATGAAACAATGATGGAGATGAGTGGGAGGGCTTTGGCTAAGCTCACAAGGTTGATATGTCAATACAAATGGCCAAGAGAGTGAGCTTGAGCCAGCCATGGGGCTTAAATAGAAGCCCCCACGAAATAGAGTCATTGTACCTCTTCACTGGGCACAACACGGGGTGACCGGATGCTCCGATTAGTTCGACCGGACGTAGGACCCCAGCATCCGATCGCTCGATGCTTGCCACGTGTCATCGGCTTCAAACACCGATCGCCCGATCTCAACGGTCAAGTGATGACCGGACGCGTCAGTTAGAAAGTGATCGGACGTAGGACCCCAGCGTTTGGTCATTTTTAGTAAGGTTCCAAACATGAAATTTCATGACCGGACGCGTCCGGTCATGCTCGACCGGACTCACCTGGCGTCCGGTCACTCAACATTTCCTCTGTGCGCCTCACGTCAGCGTACGTCAGCACTTACCGGACGCACCCTGCCAGCATCCGGTCAGTTTATATGCCAGCGTCCAATCACAAGACTGAGACCATGTGCTTACTGTTGTCACTGACCGAACTCTAAACCCAGCGTCTGATCATTGCACCACCAGCGTCCGGTCACTCCGTGAACCCCTATCTTTTTTGTATAGGGCGCCGGTGAAGTTTCTAACCCTTGCTCAAATGTGACAACCACCAAGTATATCACCTTGTGCACATGTGTTAGCATATTTTCACAAGCATTTTCAAGGGTGTTAGCACTCCACTAGATCCTAAATGCATATGCAATGAGTTAGAGCATCTAGTGGCACTTTGATAACCGCATTTCAATACGAGTTTCACCCCTCTTAATAGTATGGCTATCTAACCTAAATGTGATCACACTCGCTAAGTGTCTTGATCACTAAAATAAAATGGCTCCAACTATTTATACCTTTGCCTTGAGCCTTTTGTTTTTCTCTTTCTTCTTTTCAAGTTCAAGCATTTGATCATCACCATGCCATCAACATCATCATGATCTTCGTCATTGCTTTATCACTTGGAGTAGTGCTACCTATCTCATAATCACTTTGATAAACTAGGTTAGCACTTAGGGTTTCATCAATTAACCAAAACCAAACTAGAGCTTTCAACATTCTTATGTATTCAATGACTAAAATCGGTTTCATTTTTTGTGATGGAGTCACTCCGTTCGGGGAAGCTTGTCCCTTTCGTTCCTTAGTTTTACCTTAGCATAATTTTGTTTTTATTCTTTCTTTTTATACATGCCCGTTTATCTCATAGGCTGCAACCTTAGGAGCCCGGGTGTGGCCCACGAGGCTCAGCTGCTCGTAACCGTAGGTAGAGGTAGGGTGCAATTGGTGGGAATATTTTAAAGCAAAGCTATGTAAGGCAATCTAAAGAAATGAACTACCCTTTTAGTTAGGTAGGAAGGAGTTTCACCATATGATAATAAATGAAAAAGAGAGGTAGTAGTGCACCCTCATGGAGCTCCTGAGCGACCCGGGCCGAAAATGTTTGGGTCGAGGCGCTTTTATAGGAGCAAATGTTAAGTAAACAATGGTAAGACTAAATTTTAGGGGAAGAAACAACATAGCTGTTCCAAGCACTGGTGAGAACATTATCGTTGTCGTCCTTCAGTCGGTAGGCATTTGGTCGAATAACCTCGTCCTTTAGTCGTCTGGATCCTTGCCCGCAACGCCCCCTTTCTTGGCCGCTGCTTCTTCGCTTTTTTTCTTCCTTTGGCCCACTGACCTATCGTAGAAGGCAGTTGAGGAGCTCATAGTCCTTGTAGAGGTGTTTGATAGGGTAGACGTAGTTGGTGCATGAGCTCTCCATGAGCTCGTGGAAGTGGCCCGGAAGGTCCTGCTAGGGCTACTTGCTCGTGTGATCAGCCATGGTGACCAACATGGAGTTGGCTAGTTAGCGACGATCTTTTCTATTCTTTTTCTCCCTCTACGTAGAGGGGCCCTTGTCCTGATCCTGGCGCTTGGCCTTGCCTTTGCCTTGGCCTCCGTTGGAGCGCTGTGGGAGCGGTGCTCTCTAGATGCGTCAGACAAAGACCCATGGTCCTAGGCCACCCGGGCTGGGACTCCGGGTGCTGATGACGCTGTGAGCAAATTGGTTTAGCCCAAGCCGCTCATGTATAGGTGGTCGGTGCGAAGCGGTCGCTAAGTCAAGATGAGGTAGAGGCGTGGCCTCCTGTGCCGTGCTTGGCGGCTATAGCGGTGAGCGGGTGAAGTGATTTGTCTGGTGCGTCCCCACTCCCCTAGTGGGGAGAGAGTCCATGAGTCGGTGTCGCGATATGGAGCTCTCTGCCTATTGAACAGTTGCGGTCTCTACTAGTGCCTGGAGGTTTCGGTGGATCGCCTATTCCTAGAGGTCATTTGGCTTGGGAAGGCCGCGCAGAAGCATTGCCACCACGACGATGTTCTGATTGGCCCGAGCAAACTATGGGGGATTGTTCCCCCTGTCCATGGTGTTGCACTGGACTCGACGGGCGTGACCCCAGGCGCCGCTCGTCGGTTTATGCGCATGGGGCATAGTGTGGTGCACCGAGCGAGCTGGCGCAGTCAGCGGCTAGTTCAGCCACTATTGTCATAGCTCCTTACCGTGCTCCTATACGAGCTCAGGGGTCTTTGTACGAGGGTCCAAAGGGGTGTGAGTCTGCAAGGACTCTGTTACCACCGGCGACTGTCTTGGAGCGTTCACCATAGCGCACTCCTAGGACGGACGGTGGCTAGGCGACATGTCGCCGATGCTAGAGCCGTCACTCTCAACATCGTCCTCCATGAGGTTGAGAAAATAGGTGGGAGCATAGCTCACCATCCCCACAAATTCAGATGTGAGAAGGGGCGGCGACAGCATCCTTCGGAGCCCCTAGGCGTACGCATCCGCGGGAGACGCAAGGCCATAGGGGAACCGGACGTATGGCGGTCGCGACGGGGACAATGGGGTCCCTCCAGATAATCAGTGGAAGATAGAGAATAGTAAGTAAATAACAACATGTACATTACTCACAACGGGTTTGAGCAGAGAGTTTGCTCGAAATAAAGCGTAGATGCCTCATCGTTGAAGTCCTAGAGCTGATGGAGGGTGCCCCTCCGACGGGCGCCAGAACGAGTGCCTTCTCACGGAGGTGTAGTACGCCGAGCCGGTCGGCGATGAAGTCTAGGCTTCCAAAGAGGAAGGCCTAGGACGGCTCAAAGACAGGTGGAACCCACATCCCAATAGGTGGGAGTGCGGAAAACTCTAGTGAGCCAAAGCGAGTCGTATCGCTTGAGCCCGCCATGGCGAAGGTGGCAAAAAGGTGGGCCATCCGATGGCCAAAAAGTGTTGAACGTACAGCGTCTTCCCCACGGACGGCGCCAACTGTCGATGCAGAAAGTGACGAACAAGTAAATATTTATAGTTTTGCCGTATGTTGTGATCAGAGATGGCCTAGCACTCAATGACATAGGGTTTATACTGGTTCAGGCAACGTGCCCTACATCTAGTTTGAGTCAGTCGGTGACTTTATTCCTGAGCCTAGGTGCTCGAAGTTTGCAGTGGGGTTACGGACGAGAAGGAAAAAGATGGGGGGTACAAGAGGTCCGGTCGGACTCCAGTCGAAAAGGCCAAGAGTGACAGGAGCCCCGCTATGAGCTAAATGTTCAAGCGTGTGCTTGTGGTTTGAACCTGGTGGTTCTGTGGTTGTGTACTAGTGAACTTGATCGATCTAAATGAATCTAAATCAACCCTCCCTGTTGGAAGAGAGCGCATCCCCTTTTATAGATGAAGGGGATAGCCTTACAAGTGAGTGGGAAGGAGTACGTTTGTTGCTAAGTCTTGCTTCTCACGCCGACGGGTACAAGATGATGGTAGGTGCCCACAACATTGTTAGATGTCAGATGCATGTGGGAGGTTGTGTTGTCTTCTTCGGGTATGGCAGACGTCGGTGCCTGTCACACTGTTGATACCTAGAGGCATGTAAGGGGTTTTACCATGTTCGCCTGGTACGGTAAATGCCGGCACCCACAACACTGTCGATGCCCAGAGGCATGTGGGGGAAGCCTTACCGTATGGGAGTTAATGGCGCCCACAATACTGTAGGAGAAAATATCGGTGCCTACAACACTGCTTGGGTTCTAACGTGCCAGGAAGGTCGCAGAGTACTGTTTCCGTAGGTGTATAGGGTATGGACCCTGGTATTGCGGTTTGACTTGTGTGCCCTGCCTTACTTTCTCCATCCGTTCCCTGGTCCTTACCGAGCGGGCATCCCCGGTCGGTTAGTCCTAGTTGGCTCTGAATGGGCCAATTGGAAAAGAGCAATGAGCAGGGGTTTGGTGCATCCCCAGTCGGAGACGTGGGTCGAAGTCAGAAGTGATGCTTTGGCCAGGCCTTCCGGTCGGAGAGGCTGTCCGGAGGTGAGCTGGAGACCGAAGTGAGCACTCCGGTCGGAGAGGTGGGCTGAAGTCAGAAAACGGGCGTCGTTCCTCCTCGGCCAGACCTTCCGGTCGGCGATCGGATCGCCCTTCTGGCCTGTTATTTAGATACTTGGGCTGGCCCATGAGTTGTGCGTTGTCTGCTTAGGCCAAGCCTTTGTTGGGAAGCCGGTCCGCGAGGGACCATGGATTTATGAACCCGATAGAGCCGGACAGGGTTATCTCAACCTTCTCGTTCGATCCTGACCTTAAGCCGTTCCCATAGAATCTTCATCGAGGGGAGGCCATCGGGCCACCTGAGTTGCTCTCCGGAACGACTCAGGCATTTGCCAGGAGGCGGGTTAAGGAAAAGTAGAGTGCCACATGAGGGCTATGCCGACCCCGTCACGAACGACAGATCCGGATTCCATTCGGACATACCCGTTAGCAAGCTCACCGAAGCTCGTTACTCGAGCCATCGAGGCAAGTGGCATCAGCTCAACCCCTCTGGTTGCGGAAACCACGGATGGGGTGATGCAGGAAATCATGCGACCGACCCCTAGTGGCTCGGGGGCTCGAGCCGGCAGGTCCCGACTTAGGAACCCGACTTACCGCACAGGTTGCGGTCGGAACGGACACGGGCGAACACCCCGACCGGAAGAGACACAAGAGTCCGTAGCCCTAAAAACGAGTACCAAGATGCTCAGCCTCCGACCGACGCCCCAGTCGGCCGTAGGCTCGGGGGCTACACCCACCGGGTGCGCTCGCGCGCACCCGACGAAAAATGGATTACCAGCGAGTCTCCTCCTCAAGGCTGGGCGCCAATATCCCTCTGGCACACCTCCACGGCCTTCGTCAGTCCTCCCCATGGAGGTTGGGCGCCCGTATTCACTTAGCCCGCCTCCACGGCACAATGGGCTTAGGAATAAAGCCACCAACCGACCTCAACTGGACGTAGGGCCTATTGCCTGAACCATTATAAATCATGTGTCATTAAGTGTTAGGTCACATCCGATCACAACGCACGGTAAAACTATAAATATTTACTTATTGACTGAACCAGTATAAATCCTGTGTCGTTGGCTGTATTCGAACTCATATTTGACTAAGAAAATGTACTCAAACTTTAAAGTGTTCACTCTGTTATTGTTCTCCTATGTGGCTATGTATAAGATACATTTTCGATGTTGGCATTAGAGTTTGTTGTTAAGCAAAAATTGGAGAATGTGGTCTGCCAATATGTCAAAGTCAACCTCACTTTCAGAGTTAGTTCAGTAGTCTAAGTGATGATTTTTTTTATTCAAAATTTGAAACCCTTTTGGACCAAAATTTGTTTCGAACTTTTTGTTCCCCTAAGAAGTAAATAACTTGTCCATCACTAAAACCAAAATTTTAAGTTTGTTTTGGACGTTTTTAAATCCGATTTCACGTTAGAACCTAATTTTGAGCATGTGCTTTGTTAAGGAACTTTGGATTTCACTTGAGCATATATGCTAGGAAATTACATGAAAAAATCCATTATCTAAACCAAGAACTTATATGGATTTTTTGAATTAGCTTTGGTGCTAAATAACTTAACCGCAAACTCAAATATAATACCGAGAAAATTTTGATCAAAACTACAAACACTATGATGCTAGATAGAAGCAAAATGAGTCACACTTGATGTTTTAGTATCTACTCAAAAGATCACAAGATTTCGAGATCTTTAGGTTCTTTATTTTGGATCGATAGGAAAAATAGCTTAAGTGAAACCTTAAATATAACATTTTATGAAGAATTTTAATTTTAGAACTATAAAATACCAATTCCAAACAAAATAGGTTGTCTTTAATTTTTTATAGTATCTATATAAATAAAAAATTATAGAATCTTCGGAGGTCTTTAGTTTCTTTATTTTTGATCGACAAGAAAAGGTGTAAAATATCGAGTGATTCACACCAGAGATAACGTGACTCCAGCTCCATGCTGGTGGGCTACATGGAAAGTTCTGTGACGATGTGCGTGTGTGCAATGAATCATACCAATACATGTGGCGTGACCGTAATCGCGAGTCGATTTGATGGACTAAAATGGCTAGTGGACATGTTATATATTATTAAATATTAGTATTTCTTGGTTGAAATATAAGTTAATTCCTTGTTAACCCTTGCGTTTAGATACAATGGCCCTGTTCGGCTTACCCCATATTCGGCTGGTTCGGCTTCTTTTTTCAGTCGGAACAGTATTTTTCTCTCACAACAATTCAGCCGAAACAGTATTTTTCAGCCAATTTCAGCCAAGTTTCAGACCAGCCAATGTAAGACTAATTTTAAGTGGCTAATTAGCCCCTCATTAAACAAGTTCTTATCCTGAATTTCTATCCGGTAGTTCAAATCCGACGTCATTTCCCAAGACTGGCCCTACCCTGCCGACACTGGACGAATGGCACGAACGTGTTCTCTCTGCATGATTCAAGGGAGGTAGACAGCGAGGCCCAGTTATTTGTCTCGCATGAAGCGATGCGGACACGCTAAGCATCCGATGCGGACGCCACGCAGCGGGCAGAGGTGATCAACAAGGAGAGCGTTAATTCCGTTGGGAAGGAAAACCTCAAGACTCTTCTTCGTCCACGACAACCCACGTTGTCCCTGTCCCTGCTGCGCGAGGCGGCGAGACGAGTGGCCAACTGGCCATGCGTTGTCAGCGTGCTGTGTGTAGAGGCCAGTGCGCGACGGAGTAACGCCTTGATTTGACTGGCAGATGAACGATGGATGCGTTACGGTCCATGGGAACGGGAAATGCAAGCAGAGCAGAGGCAGACACAGCAACGGTCCAAGGGAACGGGAAATCACACCACAGGTACCCCTGGCCCGCACGTCAGCGTCACGAACCACGCGTGAACGGGCCAGTGCGCGCTAGTTTAGTGACCTTAATTATAGCATTTGCGCCCCACGGATTATTGTTAACCCCACCTTGGATCGCGGCCGCCGTGCGCGTGAGTAGCGACGTGCCGACAGGCGAAGCGCCCGAGCCAATCCTCTGATCCTCCCCTCCCCCAACCCCAAAGGCCCAAACCCATTCGATTCCTCCGCCCCGCCGGCCGAATCAAATTTCTCCGCCGCCGCCCGGAGCGCCGACCCCCCCGAGCGTTCCATGGACTCGCCTTCCGCATCGAGGTAGTATTAGCAAGCCTCGCCGCGCCGCGCCGCACTGCCCCGCCCCGACGTACGCCTGCGGCCTGCCTCGCTGGTTCGTCTCGGTTCCCCACCCTCAGCGTTTGGTGTGATCCGGGTTTCTCCGTCGTTCGGGTCTCGACCTCTGATGGGTCGATGGGGTTACCAAGCCTGTGGTTTGTATGTTAAGCGGTGCAATTCATTTGTTTATTTTGGTTTTCAGAGGCACTATGATTTGATTCTTAAGTCAGTGGATCAACCATATTTAGCCAGGATAAGCATGATCAAATGTATGGGCTACCACTGCTTCGTTGTCCATTCAAACGATTTTTTCCCTTAGTAGTACGAATTTTCTGTTTGAGGAGTGCATGACCTGTAATAATTCTTAAATTCACAACCCACATAAAAGAATATTGTAATCCTGATTCATGTTTCCGTTCCTTCAGCTGGACTTTATTTTTTTTTCTTTCTGAAACCTACTCGCATTTTGTTTGAGCCTAAAAGTACTTCTTTCAGTTATATTGATTTTTCGCCTGAACACACACTCATATCTTTGTTCCCCCAGACCAACACTCTTGATTTGATCCAATCTAAAATCTCCCCCAAAAGCAAAGATTAAAGCACCAACCAACCCGCAAGCAAGGGCAACTATTAAAGACGCCGTGTGCCACCCTTAATTTTCTTTTGCTCCACTTTTCGTATCCACTTTTTGTCTACTCAACTAATATTTAATAGCATACAGTAACGTGGTGCCACTACACATTATTCTAAAACCCAGCATGATCGGCTTGAAAGTTACAAGTATTATTCTTGGCCCAAGGTCCTTATTATAGTTGTGTTATCGAACCAATTGGCATTAATTGTGCACTTGTGCATGCTCTGTTGTTATCGTTTTATTACCAGCTACCTGCCTGTCGCTTTTACTAAATTTTTAAACACTTTAGATGCTATTCTTTTGTGACGTGGTCAAAAGCATTACCTTTGTAGGTTAGTGAGAACCTTAATTGATGGGTCCCTCGAGTTTCTAATGTGGGAAATTGCCTTTTCATGCTGAGGATAATTCATATAAATGTTTTTGACTAAGGATTTATGATCTTGGTGTTGATTTATTGTTGTGCAGTAAATTGAATAGGATCTTTGTGGTTTGTGCTAGTGCCTAGAAGGTCAGGCCACTCTAGTTGTTTCCTGGCAATTTAGCAGAGTGATTTTTTTTTTTGGTTTATAGTTTTTCCGTGAGTTCAAATTTTGATTGATTATATCCCTTTTTATGTTCGTTTTGCAACTTTTGGTTGAAAGCTGGCATTTGGTCTGAAGGTTTTGGAAGGAACCCAAGATGGGTGTAATCAGCACAGTGCTTGGTTTCTCTGGGTTTGGCTTTGGGTTCTCGGCTGGCATTGTTATTGGTTACTTCCTCTTCATCTACGTACAGCCAACCGATGTCAAGGTGGGTACTTTCCTTTTGCTCTTCTGTCTTTCTTACTGTATATAATTTCTCTTCACTGCTGTATAACGAATAGTTGGATTGTTGACAACTGTTTTGCTAATATGTTTCCAAATTATTTTTTGAGTGATCTGTAGACAACTTGAGATCCTGAAGTTAAGACAACAAATACGAGCTGGCCATTGTTGAATACATTTACTTTTTCTGTTGTGTATCACATTATTATTACAGTCTGATCAGCGTTGACATAAGCCACGAGTATTATGTTGTTTAGTTGTGATGTATGCTATAGACCTCTACATATGCGTCTGCAATTTGCCTTTCATACTGATTGAGCACTCTTGGGGCAAGGGGGCGGGGGTTACCATGGTGTTTCTGTTTACCTCCTAACTTAATGTGTTGCTTGGTGATGGGCGGGGGTTACCATGGTGTTTCTGTTTACCTCCTAACTTAATGTGTTGCTTGGTGATGGCACATGTTGCACACACCCAGGTAAGGGCCATTTCATGAAGGAAATGCAGACCTGGAGAAACATATGACTCTTTACTTCTTTGCGCGGTGTTTAGTTTAGAGTGTTTTCTTTATATTTTGCAGTTTGGTTTACGTAATACTTGCAAGGATTTAAGTCAAGTGGTTTAATATGCTGAATGCAATATGCCATCTGTTTTTTTCACGGAATGATTTTCTTTCTCCCTACTTTTCTGTCAGGATGTCAAGGTTCGCCCGCTTGTGGAATATGATTCAAAATCCTTGGAGGGCATCCTTCCTGAAATTCCTTTGTGGGTCAAGAATCCTGACTATGATAGAGTATGCTCCTTCGATGAACTAGCCAGAAACTATCTTAATCGTATTAGTGATTTTAGATTCTCATTTTCTTCCTTGTCTCTAGATTGACTGGCTGAACAGGTTCTTGGAGTTGATGTGGCCTTATCTTAACAAGGTACTCTTATCTTGTCATTTGCTCTGAGACAGCACAAGATCATTATCTCTGGTTGACACTGAATTTGCCATGCTTTGTGTTTTGTTTTTATCCTGTAGGCTATCTGCAGAACTGCACAGGATATCGCGAAGCCAATTATTGCTGAGAATACTGCAAAGTATAAGATAGACTCCGTTGAGTTTGAAACACTTACTTTGGGTAGCTTACCACCCACCTTTCAAGGTCAGCAGTGTTGCATTCTTATGTTTCCCTTAAGCATGCACATGTATTTCACATGGTTTTTAGGCCTTACTTTGAACTATAATATTTATTAGATGCCACATATTGTACATGACTTCACTGCAAGCAGTCATGCGTCTTTTATGTTGCTTCCATCTTTTTTCCTGGTATCTTGAGTTACCATTTATAGGCTCGTGAGTAGTCAAATCAACCCTGATTGGTAAAATAGCTGTGGCCATAGTTGTTAAAATCGTGATTCTATGGCTTGATTTTATGACTTTGCGTTGTTAGTTTATCAACTTGATGCTACGATTATGCAAGTAGAATCTACGATCTCATGGTTCTAATTGTTATGATCTTATGATTTGCAATCCTACCATTGGAATTCCAATCCGATTCAAGATTATGATTTTAACAACCTTAATTGTGGCTCAAAACTTTTTATTACTGATGATATGAGATGTGGTCATGTGGAGCCACTGATACAACTGTGTTCTAGATGCGCTGCTATATATTGAGCATATTGAGTTTAGGATTGAATGTTTCATTCCTTAGTGATAAGTCATAATCACCAGTTCACCACACCTTTTGCTTGGCTATGTACAACTGGTGAAGTTATACATATACTTTCCCATGTATAACATAGCGAACTCTGTACACAAGCTTATGTTAAGTTTGCCTATATGTGATGCTAATTTTAAAATGCTGTTGCAAATATGTATTTTGAAGCAATCCATGCTTTTTCCTCCCAGGGATGAAAGCCTATGTCACAGAGGAGCAAGAGCTGATGATGGAACCATCTCTTAAATGGGCTGCAAACCCAAATATTACTGTTGTTGTAAAAGCCTACGGTTTGAAAGCTACTATCCAGGTATGAAATATTTGGTCATAAGCTGGATTTGTAATTGCTATTCACTTAATCATTTGTTGAGTTGAGTCGAGCCAACTGAAATATGCTTTTTTGAGTTATTTCAGATTGTGGATCTACAAGTCTTTGCATCACCTCGTATTACTCTGAAGCCATTGGTGCCTACATTTCCCTGCTTTGCAAAAATCCTTGTCTCGCTCATGGAGAAGGTATGGCAACTGATTATTCGTTTGAATTATTCTGGTGTTCTCTTGAATAATCCTGGTCCACCATTTGTTTGCTAATTGTGATTGGTTTTGCAGCCACATGTTGACTTTGGGCTAAAACTTCTTGGAGCAGATGTAATGGCTATTCCTGGTCTTTACAGATTTGTTCAGGTATTTGTGACTATTGTTTCAAACATTCTCATGTGAGCTAAATGTTAAAGTTCCATTAAGCTTTCTGAACATACTAATGGTTTTTGTTGCACTGTCATTAATAGTTTCGTTTTAAAAAGAAATGATGAATATATTATTATTTCCCTCTCATTTTGTTCATTTATTCCTGACTCCTGTTTCAAACATTCTCATATGGAAGTTTGTTCATATTCTACACTTTGTTGTGAGCAATGTTGAAGTTCCATTATGTTTTCTGAACATAGTAAATGGTTTTTGTGGCACTGTCATGAATGGTTTCATTTTGAAAAGAAATTATGAATAGATTATTATTTCCCTTTTAATTGTCGCACCATACTTTCAATATGATTGTCTGGCCTGTTCCTGTTATTGACCTGCATTTCTTTAAACACATGCATATTTGTGTACCGAAAGCAGCATTTCTATACTTTGATGGTTGGTCACCTGGATTTAAACTTTAAGTGTTATTCTTCTGTAGTGTCTAGTTTGCTCTTTACAGTGGATGTGACGTATGGTATCTAATTCACTCGTTTCAGTACAGTTAACTCATTTTTGTAATGATACCTTTCCTGCATTTACAGGAGACCATCAAGAAACAAGTAGCAAGCATGTATTTGTGGCCGAAGACGCTAGAAGTACCTATAATGGATCCCTCAAAGTAAATTTTTAGTACCTCTTCTATTTTCGTTATGTACATCAAAACCTGTATCTGATGAGAAAGGAGTAAATGGTTTTCATATTCCCAGAGCATCAAAAAGGCCCGTTGGAATTCTGCTTGTGAAGGTTGTGAGAGCCCAAAATCTGCGGAAGAAGGATCTGCTGGGTAAATCTGACCCATATGTGAAACTTAAGATGTCAGATAATAAACTTCCATCCAAGAAGACAACTGTAAAGCGCAGCAATCTCAATCCAGAGTGGAATGAAGAATTCAAATTTGTTGTGACAGATCCAGAAAACCAGGCTCTTGAAGTTAATGTCTTCGACTGGGAACAGGCATCGCTTCCATTCCTATATTAAATACTGCTGTAGTTTTTTCTGCCAACATAATTACCAAACAATATGCTTTTTTTTTGTTATTTATAGGTTGGGAAACATGAAAAGATGGGAATGAACATGATCCCACTTAGAGAACTCCCACCAGAGGAGACTAAAGTTACTACCCTCAACTTGCTTAAGACCATGGACCCAAATGATGTACAAAATGAGAAGTCTCGTGGTGAGCTTACTCTAGAGCTCACATACAAGCCTTTCAAGGAAGAAGATATGGAGAAAGAAGATACAGAGGGTGCTGATGTGATAGAGAAAGCTCCAGATGGTACTCCAGCTGGTGGTGGCTTGCTTAATGTTATTGTTCATGAAGCCCAAGATCTTGAGGGGAAGCACCATACAAACCCATATGCAAAAATAATTTTCAAAGGCGAGGAGAAGAAAACAAAGGTATTATGGAAACAAATTATTTTTGTATCTTCATGGAATGGCCATGAGATATCTATCTCTTTATTTACTCTTCATCCCCTGCACTAGGTCATCAAGAAGAATAGGGATCCAAGATGGGAGGATGAATTTGAGTTCGTGTGTGAGGAGCCTCCTGTAAATGATAAACTGCATGTTGAAGTCCTAAGTAAAGCAGGGAAGAAAGGGCTGATACATGGCAAGGTAGAATGGAATTCCTACCCTCCATTTAATTTACTAATCTACTACATCCTCCTGGTTGCCCTGTTACCAGATGATTGAAGAATGGTTGATATTTACTTCTGGCACTACGACTATATATCACTAGTTGTTGCGTTAGCTTTTTTGGAACCTCTGCTTTCCTGTAGCATGTAGAAGCAGAATCCGAAGAGGCAAATATCAAATGTCTTGTATTCTGATACCTGTATTTCTTGGTCCAGGAAACTTTGGGCTACATTGATATTAGCCTCGCAGACGTGATCAGCAACAAGCGGATTAATGAAAAGTACCATCTCATAGACTCAAAAAATGGTCAGATCCAAATCGAGTTGCAGTGGAGAACTTCCTAGACAGGAAAGAGACAGAATGCCTGAATGTAGTACATATGAATGTTCTTATGACCTTATGTTCAGTTTGCGGATATCTGTGATTGAGATTGAGCTCATGTAGATATTTCCTTTGTTTATAGACATCTGCTGTTCAGATCTCTCAGTTGCTCAAATTTCCGAGAACTATGTACTCATGTTATAGACCCTGGAAATGGAACTGAACTTTTTCTTTGACTAATGACAAACCATACAAGTACGCTCAGCATTCTGGCATACTGAGAATTTACAATATGCTCCAAATATGTTTCACTGAAATCTTATACGAGCATTTAGCACGTGCCGAGTGGTATGCCTACCGAAATGGTTCAGTCCTCTAGATGAACTTGCAAAGTTGTCAAGCCCCAATTAGAGTTCACTGACCATATACTAGAAATATAATTTAGGCGCGGGAAAACAACAATTGCCACAAGGGCGGCTCATTTCTGAATTGCAGACTACTGTTATCAGTCACCATCCAAGTCTCAGCTCATGACATAAAGTTCAAACCTTCTGATTGAAAAACCAGAGAACCTGCATCCGAGCAAGAGATTATCTCTACCAAAAAGGAAAAGACGGCCTCAAGTTCAATTACTTGGTGTAAATGAACTTGACGGGATTTTTGCGCCTACTACTTCTATAGTCCCATTGAAACCTGATAACAGCCACACAAAGGTTGCAAGGTATTTTTGTTACTAGAAATCTAGGACTGTATACATTTTATACAGTGAGGCAACATTGCTTCAGGTCAGCAGCCTCTTCACGTCGAGGATCCGGTCTGAGCTTCGCTTGAAGTTGTACACCGACTCAAATGCCTCCATGCAGACGCTGGCAAAGCCCGTCATCGCCTGGAAAACGTTAGGGAAGCCAGTCTGCAGGTTATTCAAGGTCATTGCTCTTGTGACCCCAATGCTCTTCTCATACTTGCTCTTCTCCTCATCGGCGCGGCTCCTCAGAGCCTCAACCTTTGCCCGCTTGTCAGCTACTGGTGATTTTCGTGACATTTCTCTGTAACCTTCAGCACCAATATATGACCCATATTTTGACTCTAGGGATCTCAGCTCCTCTGCCTTCTTCTCAAATTCTTTGAATGCAGACTCTGACCTCTTCTTCTGCTTCTGTTCCTCAGCTTGTTGAATGACAACAGCATGGATCACTGTTAGGAGAGTCTTAATCCCTTCCGAGGCCACCTTATCTGGGATTCGGTCGATGGCTAGCTGCCATTCCTCACACAAGCTATAAATATCTGAGTTCTGAGCTTTAGTCAGTGGGTCGTGATGGCAGAACAGTGATAAGCGAAGCCAGCCGGTCAGTGAGTAGACATAGTCTCTCTGGGATTTCACCAGACTACAGAAGGCCGAATACCACCTGTCAACCTCTATCTCAAGCTCAAGAGCTGCTTGCCGGTGGACATTGGAAGTTGGGTTAGTATTCCGAGCATTGTTGAGGTACTCCAGCTGCTGCACGATGTGGGTCTGAACTTGATGACACTCGTACATACCCCTCCACATGCTCATCAAGCTGCATTTCACAAAAACAAGCACACATGAGAATGGCAAAAACAAAAAAAAAAATCAAACTTCTCAAGAAAGGAGAGCTACAGCCTGAGTTCAATGGATTGGACATATTTACTGTATCAAAAGATTTGCTGATATTTATTGGGAAGCTAGTTGGAGGTGAGAACTAGTTGCAAACAATCAACACCCCCTTTAAGGTTCTAACATCACCGATACCCAGGCTGATCAGGTAATGGTGCCTGACAGCCTGGGATCAATGGTCAGAAGATTCAGTCAGAACAGTCAAAACTCCAAGACCCCACTAGCTCAGCAATACTTTTAAAGGTTTGTTCAAATCAATAAAAGGTACCTTGCACAGTGACAAAGCTACTTTTACAAAGCCAAAAAGAAAAACGGCAATATGGTGTGAGGCAGTGGCTAATGAACAATCGTCATTACTATTTTTCGATAGCGCTAGTAGCTTACACTTGAGCATGGGTAGAAGGACGTACTACTGTTTCTGATTGGTAGCTTACACTTGAGCATGGGTAGAAGGTCGTACACCATGGACCATATGTCCCACCTTACTCTCATGCTCAAATGCAATGCAAAGTGACAGGTACAAGTGGAGTACTACTACTAGATGCAGTCGGGAAGGATGATGAAAGGAGATTGTACTAACCCAGCAACCAGCTCAAGCAGCTGGGGAAATAACTCGGATTCTCTGAGCCTGATTATCTCAGAAGTGGTGGTCTCGATGGACTGGTTGGCAACCAGCATCTTGGACTCTAGGCTCTCAATCTCCATCTTGTTCTTCTCCATCTTCAAGTAATCCACACCCTTCACCTCTTGCTTCCTCAACAGACTGACCTTCTTATCATGCTCCTGCTTATACCCCTCATAACTCTGTTTGCAGTTAAAAAGAAAAAAAGTCATAATCCTACCAAAAGGCACACAAAGATGATACCTTTAAAGTTGTATATAAAGCTACAATAACATGATTGCTTAACAGATGTGAACATGTGATCAGAGTAGCACAAATCTATCTTCATCATGACAAAGAAAATAGGCAATCAGAATTCAGAACTCATCTGATCAAGTATGGATAGCAAAATGGTTATCAACAAAATACAGTTGAACATGAAATCAAATCTTCACAGCCCCGTTCAGATTCAGCCAAACATGTTTGTACAGTAAGGATAAAATAAACCATGAAGGTGATTTACTGATCTTTCTACTTGGAAGAATCCAAAAGCATGCTGGGTTTCATCTTTGAAGAAGCTCCTGACAGGGGAGAGAAATAAAATACCGACAATGCAAGCAACACCCACGTGCATTGCGCACTACACGTCATTGTGTCCACAGCCTTTCTTGTTTCTTCAGTCAAAACCAATTGCCACCACGGCTGAATCATTGTTAGCAGCAACAGAACAAAAGGACCCCCCTCAAAAGCACTTCGCCACTCACTCACTCACGCAGTCACACACTCACACTCCTTTAGATCTGAAGAATCAACCAGTATGTTTCGATCATTCTGTATGTTCATGCTAATACTAAATGAGAAAGAAAAGGTTAAATCCACTGTCACTACTAAAGTTAAAGAGCAAAGAAGGAACTACTCTTACCTTGACCTCAAGAAACAGCTTCTTCTCCCATGCGTAGAGCTTCTCCACGGTGGATGAATGACTGAGCATTCCACCGCCTCCGCCATTGCCGTCTCCTCTCCCAAACCTTGTGAACCCATTGTTACCTTTCCCATACCCTCCTCCTCCGCCCCAGGTCCATCCCATGGGCTTCAAGCTCTTGCTGTAACTCAGTACCTTCCCTGCAGCAGAAGTAGAGAAAAGGATTCGTCGGCAATAAGCAAAATGTGGTGAAGAAGAAACAATCTATTGAACAGTTTAACTGATTTGTTGAAGAAAAGGGCATGCCTGGTAGGCTGCTGTTGGTGGTGGGCTCGGGGGGCTCGCAGACGGGGGCCTCGAGTAGTGCAGCAACGCGGGCGCCGGCGTCGGCTGCCTTGAGGAAGTACTCATCGAGCTCGGTGGCGATCTCCGCGAGGTCCTTCTTCCCGGCGCCGCCGCGGGGTACCGCGACGACGGTGAGCTCGCTGGGAGTGGTGGAGGTGGTGGTAGCGGTGACGATGGAAGGGGGCGCGGCCACCGCTGCAGCGGTCGTGACGACGGGCGGCGCGGCGGCGATGGGCGCGTCGACGACGGTGGTGGCGGCGTCGTCCCAGTCGGCGTCCTCGGTGGCGGAGCGGGAGGAGGAGGGCACGAAGGGGTCCCAGAAGTCCCAGCTGGACGGCATTGGCGGCGGCGGCGGAGGGGGCAAGATCGCGGACGCGGAGATCGAGGAGGAATTTGTCGTCCAGGACCTGGTGGTCGGGGAGGGGCTGAGCGGCGGCGGTGGCGGCGGGGGAGGCGGCGGCGGGGACGGCGGCGGCCCGTGGTGGTGGTGGGCCGCGGAGGAATGGGGGTGCGGGTGGTCGGACTCGGCGCTGGCGAAGTGCAGCAGCGAGGCGCCGGTGGCCCGGAGCGCGCGCAGGTAGAGCGCGTGCGCCGCGGCCATGTCCCGCCGCGCCTGCACCAGGTGCTTGGTGTACCGCCGGCGCGCCTTGCACCGCGACACCGCCTCCAGCCGCTCCAGCCGCGACTGGCAGCAGCCCATCGCCGCTCCGGTTCCGGCGCTCTCTGATCACCACCACAGCACACCACACCACACCAGCTCTACCTCCAATCCTCCCCTCGCTTCCCCAAACCCAGCAGTCCAGCACAGCACGGCAACGCAGGTAGTAACCGTTGAGGCGACCAGACCAGAGCAGGAGGCTACTGCTGGAGCACTAGTACCCGACCTCTCTCTCCTCTGCCTTCTCTCTTCTTCACATCTCACGCAGTCCTCGCTCCTTTTACCGGCTTGCCATTTCTGCGGCTGGAGCACTAGAGTAGAAGAGTGAGAAGTGAGGGCCGAGGGATCCTTTGTACGCGTGCTGCCTGTGACGACAGGTGTGTGTGCAGCAGCCCTGCACGGCAGTACCGCACCGGTGAGGTGGTCCACCAGAAGTAACCGATCGAATGCGGTGCGGCCCGAGTAAAAACAGCGAGGCATGAGGTTTCGGGCAGCGTGCGGCGCGACCTTGGTCTTTCTCGGGCTCCCCAAAATCCCTGAACCACCCCTGCCTTTGCACGCGCCCGTCGCCCAGACCGGGTGCAGCGTGGGAAAATCCACGGCTCCAACGGTCGCGGGGCTTCGGTCGTGTGTGCGGCCGGGGGCCGGTTTCGGCTCGGCGTTTGGGTGTGGAGCGGACCCGGCTGCGTGCCGTGCCGCTCCGCCTCAGCGGCTGGCGGGCGTGGAGGGAGGCCGCGGCTTTTTGGTGGGCCGCACCGCAGGCAGTGGCGTTCTGGGTCTCGGTTTTGCTGTTTTTGAGCCGCGGCACGCGTCTTTTGCAGAAAGCACTTCGAAAGGGACGGGGCCGTGGTGGTCTGTTGCCGTTGGAGGAGGCTGGGAGCGGACTGAGAGAATGCCCTGCCCGATCGCGATTGGCAGTTCCTTGCGGTGGGTGCGCTCAGCAGAGGCGGCGCGCTCCGGGGTGGCGACGGCTTTTGATGATTGACCGCCACCGTTGCGATTTCAACCTGGGGGGACGCGCTGCTGATATGGCCCCGTTTAGTTGGCTGGCAAAGTTGGGGCCGCCGGAATTTGCTTTCGCTGTAGTGCACTGTAACATTCATTTGTATTTGGTAATAATTGTCCTATTATTGACTAATTAGGCTCAAAACGTTCGTCTCGCAAAGTACAACCAAACTGTGCAATTAGTTTTTGATTTCGTTAACATTTAGTACTCCATACATGTACCGCAAGTTTGATGTGACGGGGAATCTTCTTTTTATATGGTGTCAAAATTTGGATTTTGGGAAACTAACCAAGGGCATGGTTCGGGTTCGGCCGGACGGCCTCTGCGCTACAGACATTTGAGCAATCCTAGGTTTGTCAAGTTTCGAGGCGTGGAACATGAGAATTTTCTTCCTTATTTTTGTATTTTTATGTGAAATTATTGCACAATTTCTGCGAAATTTCTATATTCCAAAACAGTCTCTCAGTCCACGGCTGAAAGCTTGCTATACCAAACATGAAACCAACGAACGTTAAGAGCACTATCATTTTACATAACATGAGACATGGTATAGACGTAGACGCTTACTCACCTCCTATGTAACACACGTACACAATCTATTTCTATAAGTACCTCCAAAAGACTGATCTAGACAATGACATTAAAAAAATAAATTTGTTAAATCCAGATAAATACGAACACTCGTATTAAATTAATAGCAACGCCCCTGTTGATGCTGTCTATTTTCATTTTGTCACCGTAGATACTCGCTTCGCGTGCCGCACTATTGATTCAATTGTTTTTTCTTGACATTTGGTGCAAAATTCTGCAGAGTCTGGCGCAGCTGAACAACGTGCCACTTAACGAGCTCAATGCCGATATTCGGAGAAAGGAAGAGAAGTTGGCTGACATGAAAAAGAAGTTCAAACAAATGGGGCGGGCTGGTGAGTGAGTTGGAGAGCACGGTCTAGAGGCTCCGTCACTTCCTACTAATCTCGATGATGATTCTAAGAAGAAGAGGATAGCCGCCGAAGAGTCCGAGAACTCTCTGCGCATGGATTGCAAAAGGCTTGGGAAAACACGGGACCACGAACATGCGAAGTACAAGTCTTTTTAGAGGTCTATGTTTGAAGAACTCAGGGCCTGCTTGACACAGTGTTGGGTTTGGCTGCACACCGAACTAGATTTGAGGTCGGTGAACGCTGGAATTAACCTTCTTTGGCTGGCTCCATCTCGAGATTTCCCATCTTGACTGAAGTGTTGAGCCTCACGAACAACTTTTCTTATGTGGTTTTTAGTGCACTTTTGCAAAGTGCTGGGGCAAAATGTGACCACATTTCAGGATTTGGCAGTGTGTGAACTCGATTCCTATGATCTATCGTAGTCGTAGCCTATGATGGAGATAGAGTGTCTTCTGAGGGCATCAAATCTGCATGGAAGCTTTATGAAGTCTTGTGGTTGACTAGTGAAAAATAAATCACCGTCCAAAAGGTTGCCTGCATTATTACAGAGGTTGATTCCTTTTTAGAGCCGGTTTGGTTCTATTTAGTCCCTGGACTAAAGTTTAGTCCATACCTATTTGGATCCAGGGACTAAAAGCCGTTAAAGCTACTATACAAAGACCAAAATGCCCTTCTCTCTCACACACACACTCCTTCTGTGCATCAATGAGGGGCAGGGATGTCTGATGATTTGAAGTTTAATCTTCACTATGTTGTCTTGATCATGGTTACATGTTCTGTCTTGTGCTGGTCTAGTTATAGACAAGAACCCAGGAACCTTAGTTACTCACTCATAGTCAGCTATGCATTTGTCTTTTATTTAATTTGTATTCTTCTATTGCTACACTACTATCTGTTATCGTTGATCCCATTAAACTTTAGTAGTTGATTGTGATATAATAAAAAAACTATATTTATCAATACTCTAGCCAGACCTAATTAAGGATAAAAATGCATTTTTTTGGAATACTCTCATGTGAAATACTATAACAATATTCTATGCACTTACAGAATTTACCTACTTGCATAAGGAATATCAAATGCCCCAAATTGGATTGTACACATAGCAAAATATACAAATAACCGAGTAACCATTTTAGAAAAAAGTTTACCACTTGCAATTTACATGGAATCTTTCCAATGCCATTGTTGTCAATTGACACAATGATGGCGTTTTTGGGGATTATGGAGTTTTAAATGACACATGCAAAATTGACCTTTGACACAGAATTTGAAATGAAAGATTTCGGTAAAACCAAGTTATGCTTAAGTCTTAGTATAAGGACTTGTGGTCTTTCAGTCTGTAAAAATGGACCGGTATCCATTTAGATCGTGGGATGACAACCTTAAGCATACTACCATCAAAGCGCTCATGTATCTTGGAAATCACAAATGGGCTTGATATTGCATTAGCAGATACTTTGCTAGCACAAAAACAACATAACTACTACAACACCGCAAGGTGGGATTCAAGGAGGATATTCATAGATATCCATATGGCACTAAAAGATTTTGATCTATAATTACATAAATTAAGACACAACCTAAGTGGTACATCAAGATAATGGCCATTTGATCCCACAACGCCGGGCCCAATACTAATTTCATTGTTGTAGAGTATCCTCACACGAGTCATTGAAATAGACTCTAACAGTTACTTCCACATATCATTTTGGAGCTTCACACGTATGTAATTCCATTGGATCACCAACCATTATCCACGAAGATAGTCTTGGTTGTATTGTCATTGCCCAAAAATATTTTCTCCCCATAAATTGCAACATAGTGGAAAATAAAATATCTTACAAGAGTAATCTTGCGATAACTTCGCAGATTCACCGAGTAAGTCCATACGCATGGAATTGGCATTCCACTTTGAGAGTTGCAAGGTACAAGTGAAGTCCTCAGGTGAACAATAACATGTAACACTTGAGTTAGAAGTTGATTTATTTTAGGACTGAGGAGTATAAGAACATATGTCACACCTGCTATTTTCTTCCAACAGTTTTTGAGAAAAAATATCAATGATATGCATTCCTCATCATATTTTTCCCACTACAAATCACGATGCAATCCGATTGCGCTTGTTCCAGTTTGGTTTGGCTAGTACGTAATAGATAACACTGCAAACCGTTACTGGTCAATGAAATGCAGGTACCGCTCCTCACCTGGCGCTAACTGATACGGCCGCTCCGCTCGATTTGCATTCATGAAAACAAACAATCCACGGTGTCTATTACCTGGAAGCATTCGCACAGTGATAAGGTCCCATTTACATTCCCGTTTGCAATGTTGGAGCCAAACAGCACCTAAGGTTTTTGCGTTTTTTCTTTTAAGGTTTTCTCATGTGAGTTACAATGAGACAATAACTGAAATTATTATATATTTTCTCTCCATGTTTTTTGACAAGGTTTTTGTGCAATCCTACTTGCATGGGTTTCCCAAAAGGTCCAGTCCATTTTCAGGTTGAAGGAGTTTCCGTGGTATATCCTCAATTTTTCCACTTTGTTTTCAGAGATATTAACGGGTTACTGAAGAAGCTACGATCGATTTAGGGGAAAAGTGTTAGAAATCAAATGGACCGGACCTTTTGAGACTGTCTCATACTCTGTTTTAGAGATATGGAGAGGTTGTGGTTTTCAATTCGATGTTTTCGATCACCTTCCAATTCCAATGTTTGAATAAAAAATCTAAATGTTTTTGTTAAAATAGTTAACTTGCTCCGTAATTTCACGGACACAGGAAGAATGCACAGCATACACGATTGCAGTGAAAGTCAAAACAACAGATGAGTCACCGGATAAGCACAAATGAACTTTGTTATTTCAAAAGAAACGAAATTAGAACAAGATGCAGTCCACTTCTATTACAAGGAGAGAGCCTTGTGTCAAAGGAAGTACACGCTTCCTAAAGTGTCAAGCTGAAGAAGCGAACAAAAGAAACTGCTGTTATTTTGGTGTGTTAATAAATTCAATTAAAATCAGCATCAAATTAAAATCGAATTGAATCCCTGATTAATTTAGTTGCCAGACAGGAGCTCCCAGGAGAACAAGCCCTTTCTCCTCTGTATTGCCACCTCAAGCCTGCCTGCTGTGAGTAGGAAAGTGAAGAAAACCAAAACGAATCAGAAATTGTCCACTGTCTGTGTGATGTCCTGGAAGATCCTCAGCCTCTTGCCGATCTTTTCCTTCACCGCTGGGCTCGTGTCGCAGCTCGCCGGCAGCTTGCCGTGGCCGTTTCCTTCAGCAGGTTCGTCGTCGAGCACTGGGCCCAGGACAGCCGCGACGAGGGCCTCGTCGAATGCGCTGTGGTCGGGCAGCTCTGGCCATCTGTCCTCAGCTGAGAGCGACTTCCTCCTGCCGCTGTTCTCGTCGATGCTCTGCTCCTTGTCCACCACTGCTCCTGCCTTGTCCATGCAATTGCCGGACCGTGTCCGCTTCAGGTTGCCCAAGGGATCATGGACAGGAGCTGGCTTCTGCTGCTGCTGCTGAGGCAGCGTGTTGTGTGGCTTCTGCTGCTGCTGAGGCAGCGTGTTATGAGGCTTCGCTGCAAGCGGCGGCACCCGCAGAGAGTAGAAGGGCTGCGCGTCCACACTAAGCATGTTCGCCTGGATCGCCGCCAGCTTCTTGCTGACACTGGCGTTTTCGTCGGCGAAGCGGTCGCGCGGCGCCGGGGCTGGTGCTGGAGCCGGAGCTGGAGCCGGAGGTGGCAGCAAGTGGTCGATGCAAGGCTGCGGCTGCCAGATGCTTGAGGACGACCCCAGCAGCAGCGCATCAAAGAGCCAGTTAGTGTCGAGCTGGTCAGCCCGCGGGCGGCCGATGAGCTTGGTCTCGAGGTCCCGCAGCATCTCCTGCGCGCGCTCGTAGGCCTTGAGATGAGAGTCGGCGCCGCGCAGACCGTCGACTGCTGCGGGGCGTACCTGCTTGAGCACATCCTTGGCCTCGAGCACGCGGCCCCGCTTCATGAGGCAGATGCCGAGATTGCACATCTTGTTGTTGTCCGGCCCGATGAGCAGCGCCCGACGGTACGCCCCCTCCGCCTCCTTGTAGTTCTCCTTCTGCATCAGCGCCCATCCCAGGTTACCCTGCACAGTAACAATGGCAAGATTGATCATCATCAGCGAACAGAGATTGAGCATTTGTGTTGAAGATGGAGGCATGGAGTGATCGAATATTTGAGCTGAAGCTATGGATTCAAGAAATTACGAGAAATGTGTGCACTTACAAGGAGCCTGGTGGCTTCTTGCTCGAGGGTGACCTGGAACTTGCGGCCCTGAGAGCGCGCCGTTTTGGTCCGCTTGCCGTTGAAGGCATGGCCCTGGTGGATCAGCTGCAGCTTGTGCTTGAGCAGCGAGATCTGGTCGTCCAGCCGCCCGCATCTCTGCGCACCAAGACAGCAGCAAGAGCGCACTTAAATTCAGTACCGTCTCAGAGGCATCAATCGAACACATACGTGCACAAAAGGTAATCGACGCGTGGGAGGCGAAGAAGGACGAGCACGAACCTTGTAGAGATCGAGGAGGATGTTGTCGAGGGACTCCTGCGCCTGGTCGGAGCACCGGCTGCGCAGCGACTTGATGGCCTCGATGGCCTCCTCGGCGCGGTTCTGCTGCTTCATCACGATGGCCATGTCCTTGAGCGCGCTGTCGACGCGGTCGCCGGCGTTGATCGCACTCCAGAACAGCGCGATCGCCTTCTCCGGATCCTTGTCCACCAGCTGCACCGCCTCAGAGGAGACCCAAATCAGATCGAATCGAACCCACCCCCGGGAAGAAATAAAAAAACGCACGCGCGCGCGCATACACGTACCTGGACGCGCTTGGCTCGCACGTAGGGCGTGTCGCCGACGGGCACCTTGTGCGCGACGTGGAAGGAGTCGGAGTGGGTCCGCAGCATGGCCGCCGCCGCCGCCGGCTTGATGGGCGAGCAGGGGGCCGACTTGGTCGGCCGGAGGAGCCCCACGGCGGCGGCGTTCCACGGCTCCTGCTGCATCTGCTGCATCATCTTCGCCTTGAAACGAGGCGATTACAGGGAGCAGCAGAGCAATAGGGAGATGACGGGAAAGCGGAGCGGTGGCAGTACGCTGGTAGCAGGAGGCATTGGATTCTGCAGGAGATATATGAATCTGCTTGGGGTCGTCCGACCGTTGGAGAGCTAGCCGTTTGGGCGAACTAGCCGTTGGGATGTCCTGGGCCTCTCCTTCCCCCATTCTGTTCTGACTTCACCTGTTACAGCCCACCAACTCTTTGTGGACCCGGCCCGTCACGTAATGGGGCGTGCCGTTGTTGTCGCGTTGCTTTCCTCTTGGCGCCTGCCTTGCCGGGCGCCGCCACGGCCGGAGCTGGGTTCGGTCGGCGACTCGGCGCGGCCCCGTTATGCGGGTTGCGGCGAACCTTTCTTAATGGTAGGGACGGTGGAGGCTGTGGACGTGTGCTACCAGGTGCTGTTACATCTGTCGCGTGGTGGCGCGCGCGTCCGTGGCGGTGGCCGGCGTGATGGTCGACGAAATGCCGGAGCGCTGCTGAAGGAAAGGCTGCGGCGATGAGTCCAGTTTCTTCATCGTAACCTATACGAAGCCACGATCGGGGGACGATTGGGAAGAAGTCACTGACACCAGGGCGTCAAGCTCACAGCGATGTAAGTGGTCGAAATGCAAATGTGATGCTTACATCTCTCGTTCCATTAGAGGCAATAGGCAAGTACAGTAGTTCTTATGTTGCTTTCGTATATGTTATTAACTTGTCGAGTTGGATGAACTTCAGTTCTCTTTGCAAGTGCACATTATTTTCATCATTCTACTCTTCTAATTGATCCTATATCTTAGTGTTTATAATCTTTCGCCCACTATACAATTAAAGGGCGTACCCAGTGCAGAGAGCTCCCGCTTTGTGCGAGGTCTAGGGAAGGGTGTCAGTGGCAAGCCTTACCCACGCCTGTGCAATGCGAGGAGACCGCGACTCGAACCCGGGACCTTCCGGTCACAGGCGGTAAGACTCTACCGCTTGCACCAGGCCCGTCCTTCTCGCCCACTATACAATTGTTCCCACATAATGCTCTGCTGTAGCTATTTATAAGATGGGATTGTCACTGTTCTGTACACACGTTTATGATATAGTGGTAGTTTGAGAGGCATATATGTGCGAGTCAAATTTCTGAGCAAGTTTCATGTATTATGGTTGTCTTGCAGTTGTATGCCAACATGACTCATTTAATATAGATGACAACTCTGTCTCAATACAATGCTAAATAACCTAGATAGCTTATGGCTATAACCTACAGTCCTTTTTGAAATAGGTTCATTAGCATTCATCATGTAAGTATAGCATGCTGTTTTTTTATTTTAGTTTCTTCATAGGTTTGCATTTTAGTTTCTTCACGAAGGGCAGACCTGGTGCAAGTGGTAGAGTCTTACCGCCTGTGACCGGAAGGTCCCTGGTTCGAGTCGCAGTCTCCTCGCATTGCACAGGCGAGGGTAAGGCTTGCCACTGACACCCTTCCCCAGACCCCGCACAGAGCGGGAGCTCTCTGCACTGGGTACGCCCTTTATAGGTTTGCATTTATTGGTGTAATAGACTTTGCTAATACCACTGTACCTTCATTGAACATTGTTCCAAATAATAAGAAACATATCGATGTTTTTTGTGTTTTCTATATTGCCAATCACCTTATACTTTTTGAAATCTTGTTTACTTTCTTTCTGGATTGATATCTGATAGAAAAGCTCCTGTAAAAAGACTCAGTGACAACACCTCTGACCCCCATGATCACTATTGCCGCTCCTTAGAGAAATTTGAGAGATGCCTTAACCAAAATTTCTGATACAAGGAGGATATTTCAGGTTTATTAAAAGCCTCTCAAAGACAGTGCTAACCGTGTTGAGACTATATATATGGGCATGGGCGCCAGACGGAATGGATTAATCACCCGTTTCTGTGTGAATCATAACAGGGATGATTGGTAAAAGGTACCAACATGATGATGTTCAGTTCACACCATTGTAAGTGGTCCAAATTCAAACCTTAGTGATGCTTGCATCTCTGATTCAATTAGAGATGTAGGTCTGCTTTCCTGTATGCGGTGACATTATGGGTTGAAGAGTGTTTGGGTCCAGACTCCACAGCCATTGTTCTCCCTCAAGTACTGCTTATGCAGAGTTGCAGACCTTATGTTCCCATAGAGATTTGGGTCAACTCAAGTGACCGCCTGTAACCTCCTATTAACATGGTGGGGATATTAGGGAAGCCCAAACGTGAAGAAAGAATTATACTTACCTCTGGCTTGAATTTAGATATAAAGGTTTTAAGATCACCATAGCTGAACCTGAGAAGTTTGTTCATGAATGACATTTGTTAACATGAGCATGACTCTGTTTGTCTATCTTTGTTGGTGATGTATGCAAATTGTTTGATGACAACAATATATCTGGGGATACTTTTAAACAATTATGGTAGTTGGAATATGTCATAACAGAAAACTGATAAGGAAATAATTTGAGCTTCTGCATTCTTGGGGCATTCCGTTGTTCAACCGTTAATCACATATGCATCTGTAGGCAATAATGTGCATTTAATTTTATTTGGACACATTTGTAAAACTAACGAGGAGCTGGTCTAGTGGTAGTTAAAAGAGGGCCAATTACATGGAAATGAATGGTATTAGCTTGCCAAGGGGTCTATCTGATCAAACATTCATACCGATAAATTTGTATGTTGGGTCATATTTCAGTTTCGGTTGGTTGTGATAATCTATCAAGTTCTAAAACTTGATCCTCTTCAGCAGACCAAACAACACATCCAATTAGTAACTCAGTATCAGCCAAGGGTGTTGTATTTACAGAAATTACATCCCCTGGTAAAAGTAGATGTGTCTGTTAGGTTATATTTCAATTTCGGTTGATAATCTATTAAGTTGGCGGAGTTGAACAACTTGATCCTCTTCACTTCCCCAAACAACACCACATCCAAATATCCAATTAGTCAGTAAGACAATAACTCAGTATCAGCCGAAAGTGATGTATTTACAGAAATTACATCCCTTGGTAACCTAAATGTGTATGTTGTGTTATATTTCAATTTTGGTGATCACCTTATCAAGATGGAGTTGTACAACTTGATCCTCTTCAGCAGACCAAATAACACAACATCCAGTTAGCCATTAATTCAGTATCAGCTGAAGGTATTGTATTGCAGAAATTACATCCCCTGGTAAACCAAATATGTTTTTGTTTTAATTTGAAGGTAATTCTTTGAGAAAATTGATGTAGGGTACATAGTGGAATCTTGATTTTTTTTCTTCTTTCTTTGCAGAAATCCACTGGTTCACAGATTCAGACAGAGTCAAAGGAGCATATGAAAGGTTTTTATGTCATCTTTTGGTGGATGTGGACGCACTAAGAAAAGGAGCTCATGGGACAGGGTAAGCATGATATTGTGTTCGATGTAAGCACTACTTCGAAACTTGAGCGTTGAGTCTTATATGGTAGCTATGCACAAAGTGCTTCTAATACGGCAAACCAGAAATGTTAAGTGAACAAGAGCAACAAGCATTTTGAGTCTAGGATGCTAATTAATATAACTACTGCTGAAATACAAAAATATTATCACCTTCACACAACAAATTAAGCCTTTTTAAAATAAACAGATTAAACTTTATTTTTTATTTTTTAGAAAAGGAAAAGAAATAAAACTTTTGAACATGCTAGAATGCCAAATTTTTAGAAGAGCATCTTTTATTTAATGGGTCCAAGTTCATGCAGTTCTTTATCTCTTATGTCTTCATTCCGAATTTCCGATGATGAAGGATTATGTTATTGATTCCCGGTTGAACTCTGATTTGGAATTATATGAATAGGTATAGGACATAGGTTTCTATTTGACCTCATGTTCAATTTATTTGAAGACAAGTCAAAGTCTCTGGTTGTCAGGCAGTGTGCTAGTGTTGAAGGTTTTCTAGTCATCCTAGAATCCGAATGAAAGACTGCAACAGTGACTGTTGAAGCTGGAACAGTACTAATTTGATGATTTTGAGGGCAAACGTTAATCTTGGCAATAAGTTTATAAATTAAAACTCCCAGACCTGGTTCTTGCACTTCGGTATGATTGTTATTTACATAACTTGGGAAGCACCAGTAGGACTTGGTATGAAATTTGAACTCATGGCCAGAAAATGGGAACTGTTAGCTGATGAATTTGGGTTGAGACTAACACCACCCCAAATCCAATAATAGGCAATTGCACTAAACAATGCGAGAGGACTGGTAGGTTGAGAGAAGATTAAGGGTGAAAAGAATGGTGCCTGCAGGGACTTGGGAGCTTTATGCAGGCCTATAAGGGGCATGTAGGCAGGGGCAACAAAGAGTGAGTTGGGACAGACAGAGGAGTTATGGATAGGCGCCATTCGTGCTAGTGCTTTTGCCGTGTCGTGGGGATGGCAATTTTAGCCGTGACTTTCCTGAAGAGACGACAGCAACCCCCTAGACCTACCTCTCTCCTTACCTTCTTTCTCCTCCCCCTAACTAGAAACAGCCCAGCTTGCACAAGGAGGCTTGCACCACAAGTGTGTGGCTGAGAAGTGGAAGGTAGAACTAATGCACATAACCAATACCACATCTCAGCTACAAACCATTTCCCTACCCTCCTCTTGCCTGACTTCATGCTTTCTAGAGCTAGTGCCTACCATTTAACTACCAAAAAGTTATGATGCTAGCGCGTTGTTTGGTGATTGCACTCCTTTTACTTGTCAGATGGTGATTAAGGTACAACCGAAGTGGTTTACTAGCTATAGCTAAGTGCACCAAACAAAAGAGGGACTATTAAAAATGTATCAAATCAGACGGTAACAAACTGACAGGACTAAGCTCGATTTGTAGCTAACTAGCTTGTTGTTGCTTAGAAATAACAATTAAGATCACGTGAATGTTTGTTTTCGCCACAAATTTTCATCATATGCCACAAAAAATCACCACAATTATCTAAGGTTAGGCGCTCAAAATATTTGTCACATCTTAATCAATGTAAAATGACCATCAATACCCTTATTAAATTTGATAATATAGTCACTTCTCTTTGACCAGAGTATTTAATCAGGGTAAGTAGTGGAAATGCTAGAATAACTGTACCATTGACATTCTCGGTGGACAAGTATTGTAAAACATTTTTCGCAGGGTCATGGACAAATATTGGAGAACAGAGTGACAAAACAGTTTGATGTCTAGCTTGCGATTGTTGGATTGTTTGGTTTTGAAATACACCTCTTGTCGTATATGTTGCATTTCCTTTACTGTCAAAAGTTATAAACTGTTCATCTATCTGTTTTTTTGAAACGCACTGTTCATCTAGAATGCTCAGTTTTTCATTGTTTTTTACCTGTATAGACCCATATCCTTATGTCTCAAATCAGCTAGAAATCTAGGTATAAAATCAAGTTATCCTTCCCATCCACAAAAAAAGAACAAAATTTGGAGTTAGATCTGGAGCTATGATCACTCAATGACAACAGGAAAGAAATAAGGGAGGACACCAGAAACAGTGCATATGGAGGACCATTGTGGAGTGTGGAGTCCCAATCATTCTGGCCCCAACCAAAACTAATGGGGTTTGGGATATTTCCTCTCCACCCAACCAACTATATGGTCCATAGTTTGGTAACCATCCCGAAACGAATATATTAGGTAGGCAGATAGTATAATGTAACCCCAGCTGGGTTTTGTCACGGATATGTAAGCTTCTCCTAACAAGTAACAACACCAGCTGGGTTTTTATGGTCCACCTCGCAGAGTTATAATTTCATCTGCTTCCCATTTTCCACACAATCGGCTGCTTTCAGCAGTGCAGAATATGTCCTATTTTTTTGGTTGAAAATTATAAGCATGGATAAATTCGGTATTTGTATTAATAGTCAAACTGATTGTAATTTTGCATCTAGTTAATAAAGCTTGCTTTTACCCCAAAAAAAAAGAGCGATACTGCACTAGAATGCACATGTTTAAGGAGTGGAGAAGGACCTGATCACAGTAGGTGTATTATTAAGGATCACTAATAATGTTCAATTATTATCGCCAAGTTGATTGGCCCTATATAAATACGATATCCATACAATCTGCCTTGTTGCGAAAAGATAAGCGATACAGATGCTGGAGCTGTACGGCCCGTTCGCTGGTCTGAAACTTGGCTAAAAAACACTGTTCCGGCTGAATTGTTGTGAGAGAAAAACACTGTTCGGCTGGTTTGGTGAACAGTAAACCGAGAGGGGAACCAGCCGGCCGACTGGTCTGAACCAGACCAGCGAACCAGTCTGTAGTAATGTGTTTGGTGAATTTTTAATTTATGGTTGACCAAACAGATGAGCTAACCTACTATATGAGAGTACTATATTAAACAAATGTTCCACATGGAAGTAGGTTGATCAGAATGTGACAATATCTATGATTCTGGAAACAACATTGTTCTGGAAAAAGAGACTAAACAATACGGTGGGTGGCCAATAACATCCATTTAAGGGGTGCCAGATGCGAATTTCGAATCACTCTATTTTATTCTGGAATAATTGAATAAACAAGCAAGGAAAGGAAGTCCATGATTAGGGTTCCCTTAGTTTAGGACCCTGTCCTGTGTTTTTTTAGTGCAGGTATCAGCATATGGGTTTGTGGGTACACCAAAAACATTAGCCTTGTTGTTAAACAAAGAGGATGAGGGTGTCAAGATGAGTAGAGCTGGTGAGATCAGTCTGTTTTTTTTTTTAAAGTACATGAATGACGACCCGTATACAGCTACTACTCTGTTTTGGTGTACATTTTTTGAACGTAATGTCTTAGTGTACATCAGAAATCATTTTCATGTCGACATAGTAGTGCCCGAGGATGAAAACTACCTGCATGCACCTGCTGATCTGACCAAACTTCACTCTCTCTTGCAGGAGTTGAGAGCCAGATGACCCACCCACCCATTGCGTGGTGTAATTCTCATGTTTACCTCCTGTGCAGGGCACCTGTGTTTCACGGGGTGAGGACGTGATTTTTTTTTTAATTTTAATACTTTTTAAAAACTAATTTTAAATCTAACACGATCAGTTTTTTTTTTAAGCTAACACTTTTGGCCGCGCCTATTTCCCTGGCGCGGCCAAATGCCTGTGCCACGCTATGTATGGTGGTGCGGCAGCTGGCTGACGTGGCGACGACCGGAATCGCGACCGTTGACGTGGCAAGGCCTGCCGCGTCACCTATCTTGGCGCGGCAGTGCCGCGCCACGGCGCATGGCGCGGCGGTACCTGGACGGTTTACCGCCTCCACCGTGCCTCGTGCTTGGAACTGCGCCACTCGCCGCGGCCACGCGCCATCCACCTATTGCACCCACTACCGAGACCTATACCGCGTTTCAGATGTATGTTTCATGTGTTTTTCCTTTTAACTGTCACCCATATTAACCACCGTAATGACTGGTCTTCAGTTTCCCCTTACACGCCTCTCACATTAATTATAGGTGAATCAATCGATCACAAGCACTCGTGGACTCACGGTGTTGCTCCTAAATAACTCATAGGATATATACGTACGCACTCATCGTGGAAGTTCATCAGATGCTTTCGACTTCTGGCCTCTTCCTCCCTGTCTATCTTTTCAGCTCCATAGAATAGATAGAAATACAACTATAAAGCTACGATCCTGGATTCCTGGTGGATGATCTTCAGGTTGTGGAGATATATAATATGTTCCTCAATTGTTATTTGGTGCTCATCTGTTGTGTAGTATCTTGGGACGTTAGGAAAGCTAATCATGACTGCAGTGCTGCCGTGACACATAGAAACGAATATGAAGCAAATAAATGAAGTTCGTGCGCAAGTTCACAAGCTGCCACATAATATTTTCATTGTTTGACATAACATAACCAAATAATCCCGTAAGTTTCGGACGTCAATATTCGTTTGACCTAACAAACTAAGACCCAGGAGTGTAAGGATCCCTCGGACGTCTCTATCTCTTTGGATTTGTTGGTAACATATTGGGAGTATAGCCAACGTCGGTATGGTCACGTCGACGGTGCGTACGGCTCGTACCTTGTACCTCGTACCTGCAAGTATATGATACGTACGATTACTTATAATTCTTTATGATCGTTAGTTCATGGAGCATACATATTTAAAGAAACTATCTTTGTTAGTACCTGTGAGGCTCCTTGGGTACCAAGGCCTTGTTTAGTTGGCGGAATTGTTTGGGAAATGGTACTGTAGCACATTCGTTATTATTTGGCAATTAATGTCCAATCATAGTCTAATTAGGCTTAAAAGATTCGTCTCGTGAATTTCGTTTAAACTGTGTAATTAGTTTTATTTTTTATTTATATTTAATGCTTCATGCATGCGTCCAAAGATTCGATGTGACGGGGAATCTTAAAAAATTTTGCAAAATTTTGGGAACTAAACAGGTACCAAGCGGGGCATCACCTAGCTGAGACATTGCGATCTCATCCTGCGTCCAATCGTCCTATTGGTCGTGCTGTCTGCGGAAGCCCGGGGGGTCGTCGTCGTCATCGTCGTCCTCGGTTGCAGGGTCCTTCCCAGCGCTATGATATGGTGGTGTACGCATCGTGAAAGTGGCACCTGTCATCGGCTGAGAAGAGCCGGCTGCTGTCCTCAAAAAGACTGAAGACGTGCCACCCGACCGCGCCGGGAGTGGCAGTTCCTCATAAGGAGTGTCCATGCAGCTCAGCTTCTGAGCTAGCTTACTGCAACTCTTCTTCACCTTCTGCATAAATAGATATTAAAGTTAGTGCATTTCCCAAATGCATATACACTAAAGAAATATTTTCAAAACGGATAAATTTATGTTTACCTCCACAAAAGCCACGAGAACGTCTGGCCCCTGCCCTCTAGACTCGTGAAGCCGAAATGCTGCTTCGTTGGACATCCTTGACAATTGTGTCGCCTAGGTACAGAAATATGGTTGGACAGTTTTAGTATACATACTCAATACCAAAAGGATAACAAATTATACCATTCAAGTATCTTACCACGTATCTTTGAAGCGGGGCTCTCTGTAGCTGTGTGTCCTCCTTAGTGATAACGTCGTACACATCTTCGATGACATCTTCCTCCGAGTCCTCGTCAATCGCCTCCTCAGTATATGGGGGCTTGATATGTGTCCTCGTAGACCTATGAAGCCATCGTAGGTACTCGTTGAAGGTGTGCTAGTCGTGTGGAGGACCCGCATGGACCGACTGTCGTACCCTGTTCTGTCACAAATGGATGTGCGCGCTATGTGTCACGCGCCAATCCTTGGTCTTGTATCTCTTTCTACGGTCATACCTGCAACAAAACGATGTTAGTTGTACCATACACACCTCTGAATTGTAGTTTTGTTATTAATCGATAACACACCCGTGCAATCCTTGGTTGGTGGAGTAAAGCGATGGTGGACAACCTATCATTCTTTCAAATTGTCCGCAGACCCTGATGGACAAGTGAATCTCGACCACATGGAAGAAAATAAGAGGGACGTCGCAGCAATACTCGTCTGACTCGTCCCTAGTGACAGGACTGAGATAGTACTGGTGCTCCAGAGCATCCCAAGGACACCAATGCACCTAAAATTTCGTAATTGAGTTAGGTTGTAATATAGTGTAGATCGAACAAGACATAGGTATGATAGTAAAGAGAGCGTAACCTGGTGCTGTATCAGGACGTTGAGACCGTCCGTGTACTCTCTGTACTTGCGCCTCGCATTCCCTCTAACTAACTCTAATTCTGTCTAGATAAACAGAGTTATAGGGAGTGTATCCTGCCTGTTCCATTGCTGCATAGAACACGATAATGAATTAGCCATTAATAAACTCATCATATATAACCATATCGAAGAATATAATGAACCGAAATACTTACCGGTAAACCAGTACTAAGTGGCCTTCCAACGGGCCATCGTTCCCAACACCAAACCTGGAGTAGGTACGAGCAACCTCCAAGGTTCGCATACCCTGAGGTACGACGGTAGGCAACGCATAGCTGTCGATACGTCCATGCTAGGACTGCGCTGTCCCAGATGTACGCTGCTATGTTCTCCCACGGCTGACGTAGTATGTCAAGGAAGATCCAACTAATGGTGTTGCCCGAGGCATCTGAGAAGAGGAAAGCACCAAGAAAGTGCCAGAGCCACACTCGAGCGAACCTGTCGATCTGAGCCTTCTCAGCTTGTGGGTCTAAGTAATCAAAGCGCTCCGTGATCTAGGACGACAAAACACCAGAAGTTTTTCTAAAATTTACCAAAGAACACGAGACCCGATGGCTGCAGGAAAGCAATGCAAGTATTAAATAGGCTTCAATTTCTCACTTATTTTTCTTGGAAGCCTCGTCGTCCGGTGGAAGAAAGCCAATAAACTAAGCCACCAGCTCCCTCCAGTGATCGTTGTCAACTATCCCTGTCACTGGAAGTTCCCCCAACCGAAGGCCAAAAATAGCCTTCACGTCCTGCATGGTTAAGGTCATCTCGCCACAAGGTAGGTGGAACGTGTGGGTCTCAGACATGCACCTGTTATAAGAATAGAATGACTGTTAGTTGCCTCAAATTTGTTACAAGAAAGTTTACGTGCAAAGAATGCACTCGCACCTGTCTACAGCTGCAGTAAGTAGTGCTAGGTCAAGGGGCGGAAGACCGTGGTTGACAACACGGACAAGCTCAAGGAAGCCGGCACGCCGTATGTACGACGCATAACGCTCGTCCCATTGGTGCGCCCCGGTGTGCGTGCGGAGCCTCAAAGTAGGCAAGGCCACCTCTGCGTCGTTGTCACTCAAGATGTGTGCTCGGTGCTAGTCGTCGTACTCCACCTCAAGATGAGGTACAACGGGTGTTGCGTGGGAGGGGACATCCTGTTACAAATTGATAAACAAAGCGTTAGAGTATTCAAATTAACAAAATTCAAATTAATATTATGTAGCATTGCAAAATTTGAACTACTTGTTATGTAATATGAAAGCACATATTTATATTCAAAGTAAAATTAACCGACATATCACGCACTAGTAACATAAACAAGTTCACTAGGAATATAATCATTTGACGAAACTTCGTGAAGCCATCAAAATCGACGTATCACGCACTAGTAAGTACCAACATTTGTAAACTAGTATCTATACCCAAAATCCATAACTAAATAACTAACTATAAACTAAATAATGAATACCTAATCAATCCCTAAACCCAAAATCCTATCCTCAAACCTAAAAACTACCTACGTAAATCACAAATAAATTCACTAACCTAACTATCCTAAATCACTAACTATCATAAATCAATAACAATCATAAAACCATAACTATCCTATATTACTAATTATTCTAAATCACCAATTATTCTAAAACAATAATAATCAAAATAACATGAAATCGAGAGTGAGATACCTTAGGAGCGGGCGGCCTTGACACGCCGGCATTCGTGGCGCGGCCGGCGTGGGCGCTGCGCGGCGGGAGTGGCCAGGCGGGGCGGGCGCGGGCGCGGGCGGGCGGGCGGGCAGGGGTGCGTGCGGACGGGGGGCTCGCTCGCGATATTTATTCGGCTCTGTCGCGCCACGGATCAGAGCGCGGCAGTGCCGCGCCAAGATCGGTGGCGCGGCAGGTCCTGCCCCGTCAGCGGTCAGCGATTCCGGTCGCCGCCACGTCAGCCCTCTGCCGCGCCACCATGCATGGCGCGGCACAGGCATTTAGCCGCGCCAGGGCAATAGGCGCGTCCAAAAGTGTTAGTTTAAAAAAACCCGACCGTGTTAGATTTAAAATTAGTTTTTAAAAAGTGTTAAAATTAAAAAAAAAATGAGGACGTGGGGTGGGGGTGGAGGGCCTGGCAAATCGGCATCAGCGACAGGAAAAGGGCGATGAACCTAATCCATCCATCGCCGTAACCAAAATCAGGAACAGGGGCGGTGGCGGTGCGGTTAGTTAGCTGTTAAACCCAGCGTGGTGGTGGTAGAGAGAGAGAGTTAGGCATCCATCGGTACCCCATCCGTGCATGTCCATCCATCAGCACCCACACCCCACACACACGGTTGGCGCGTGCGTCGCTTACCTCACTTTACACCTACCTGCCGCTGCCGCTGCCGCTGCCGGAGGTTCCGTTACACGGACCACGGCCGTGGCGCTGTGTCCGCGCCCCTGTGGCCTTGTGCTTTGCTTTGTGAATGAAACTGGTAGTAAACCAGTTGGGCAGTGATGACTCGTGGCTTGGAGAGGGAGGCCTACCGCTACCGGCCGGCGGCCTAACCTTTTTGCCACCAACTCAGCCCGGCCTCTAGAAGACCTCCCGCGATCCAGTCAAGTGCCTATAAAATCCAGCCCCGCTTGGGCCTTGGCTCGCACCTCGCACTCGCAGCAGCAGCAACCAACATCCACTCCCGCAACGCAACCCACCCAAGAGGCGAGGAGGGGAAGAAAGCGGCGGCGGCAAAAGGACCAGGAAAGCAGCCAGGGTAGCATCGGTGGTTCGGTGGCCGCCCGTAGCACCTCCATCATGGGGAGGTCGCCGTGCTGCGAGAAGGCACACACCAACAAGGGCGCGTGGACCAAGGAGGAGGACGACCGCCTCGTGGCGTACATCAAGGCGCACGGCGAGGGGTGCTGGCGCTCGCTGCCCAAGGCCGCCGGCCTGCTGCGCTGCGGCAAGAGCTGCCGCCTCCGGTGGATCAACTACCTCCGGCCCGACCTCAAGCGCGGCAACTTCACGGAAGAGGAGGACGAGCTCATCATCAAGCTCCACAGCCTCCTCGGCAACAAGTAGGCCTCCCTCTCCGATACAATACCTCGCCGTCGCCGCCTGCAACATTTACACCATTCATTTGCTAAACTGTGTGTCTGTTCGGTATGGTACAGATGGTCCCTGATCGCTGGAAGGCTGCCGGGCAGGACGGACAACGAGATCAAGAACTACTGGAACACGCACATCCGGAGGAAGCTGCTGAGCAGGGGGATCGACCCGGTGACGCACCGGCCCATCAACGAGCACACGTCCAACATAACCATATCGTTCGAGGCGGCAGCGGCGGCCGCCCGTGACCGTGACGAGAATAAGGGCGCCGTCTTCCGGCTGGAGGAGCACAACAAGGCGGCGACGGCGGCGGCGATCGGCCGCGATCATCAGAACCACCCCGTCGGCGACTGGGGCCAGGGGAAGCCGCTCAAGTGCCCCGACCTCAACCTGGACCTCTGCATCAGCCCGCCGGCGCCGTGCCAGGAGGAGAAGGCCATGGTGATGAAGCCGGTGAAGCGGGAGGCCGGGCTCTGCTTCAGCTGCAGCCTGGGCCTTCCCAGGAGCGCCGACTGCAAGTGCAGCAACTTCCTCGGGCTCAGGACCGCCATGCTCGACTTCAGAAGCCTCGAGATGAAATGAGAGCGCTTCTCTTCTCTCTTTGTAACCTCCCCCCCCTTCTTCGTTTTGTTTTGTCACCTCACCTGGATGATATTTGGTTAGTTTCTTAGGTGAAAATACGTAGTAGTGAGTGAAAGAGAGATAAGGAAAAAAAAAGCGAGGATTTGTGCCCTGGGTCTTCCCTGCTGCTCTCTCTTGTTGCTCCATTTTGTCTCCTCTTTCTTTCTCTGTAATTACCATCACCAACTGATCATGGTTCATGGGCAATAATACTTGCTGCTTACTAGGTCTCTGAAAATTGACAATCCCGTTTCCAGGAGGGCTAGCTAGGTTCAGTGCTCGTGTGGCCGTGTGGTCTCAGGAACAACAAACGCTGGACCATGTGCTGAGGCCTAAGCCAGATCTCACGTCTACCAAACCACTACACCAGCATGTGACCATCGCCTAACCGTGCAGTCCCGATAAAGCGCCTCGTGAGTTAGACCACGCTTTTCCAATCTGACCTGCCTTTTTTTTTTTTTTTGCATCACACACACGACGCACAGCACAAAAAGGATAGGTCGTCATAGGTGTGTGCCTCTTTCTACCGGTATGCACCACTGTGGCACTGTGGTAGTGGCAGCAGCCGCCAGCCAGCAGCGTACACTGTTCGAGTCGCCCTCGAAGAGAGAAAAGGCGGCCGGCGACGCCCGCTTCGTCTTTCCGTGCCGCTGCTGCTTATCCTCACCGATAAAAAGGTGCTTACCACTGCTGGTAATGGAGGAGTAACCAAGCGTAGAAGGCAGGCAGTTTATGGCGCTTGTTAGGTAAGAGGAGCCCGCCCGGCCCGTCGGCCGTCGCGTCCCCCGGAGATGCGAGGGGGCGGGGGCGGGGGCGCGCGGGTGGCGACGGGCGGCAGCCGGCGTGCACGGCCTGCTGTGTGTGGCCTGCGGAAAAAGGCAGCGGGGTTTGGATGGATCCCGCGCAACGCAACTTGCTCGTGCCGTGCGCGCGGCTGTGTGCCCTCGGCTCGGCGTCATGAATGCCATCGGCGGCGGACCGCGGACGGACGTTGGCAGCGGTGACTCGGTTGGGTTGGGTTGGGTTGGTTGGTTGCGGGCAACGAGCCGGGCATGGACCGTGTGTTGGATCCGCTGTTTCGTCATTCTCGCGCGAGATTGCGGCGGTGGGCGACGCGACTCCGCCGGCTGTGGTTGCTTCTGCCCGGTGCCGCGGTGCGGGTGTGGCGTCTGGCGGCAAAAGCGTCGTCCGTGACTTGTAACTGCGTATAACACAGCATCATCTGACGTAGGACGGTACGAGTGTACTGGTTTCCCAAAAACGCACCACGCGTCCACAGAAATTGCAGCCATGCTCGGAAAACTTTGGTCGTCGCTGCCGGTGGCGGCGGCGGCCATAATAAATGATAAAACAAGGTTCTGCTGATATTGATAAAAAACTTAGTGCTAGCTGCTTAGTTACTGGCCTGCTACGATCTAATCTCATGTATATCTGTTAACGTACGATTCATTGGATTGCTACACAGAAAGAAAGAATGGGCACGCATATGCTGACGAGGCCAATGCTTTGTTAAAAAGATCATTATCGCTTTGTTTGGCATCAGGGTAATTTGGAAGCGTGTACGAAGGTCCAAACCCTGACCTATGACGATCCCCGTACATGGACGACGGCTAAATTTTTTTTTCTCACTAGGGATAGCCATTGTAATTTGTAAAGCATCTACTCGTAGTAGTGTCACCATGCTGTTTAGTTACCGCGCAGTTTAGTTTACTAGCTCCCAACCACACACTGCTGTACCGTAAAGCGACACTTTTTTTTGTCAGGTTCTCAGTGTGAGTTTTCGCTCGATCGCACGTCACAGCCCAAACTGATAAACAAAAACATCGGGCTACAGTACACACACGTGCCTTGGTAAAAAAAGAGTTGGAGATTTTGTTTATATCTCCCCCGTCTTATCTTTCGTCGCTAGCATCTAATCGCTATCACTTTCCACCGAAAGCAAACCGCCAATGCCTGCCTAACATAACATTGCGCTAGGTTTTATACGGTTAATGTGGCCGCGGTCATGTTCCTTCTCTTGCACCTGCTACCTGCCAAGCGAAATCGATCAAACAACATAAATCTTACTGTCGATAACATTTTCTTTCTTCTTTTTTTGCAAATCGATTGGCTGATTTCGATAACCTGTAACAATACGGACAGGCATAGGTGCGCAACGATTGGCTCATTTAGATACTAGTACCCTTTCATGCAAGTGCCAACACTGTCAGGGCACTCCCAATGCAGAAACCATCATAGTTTCTATGGACATTAATTGTACTACCACCTAAGCGTTTTGCTGATGTGGCAATGTAGTTATTGAAGAGAGAGAGCAAAAATCATAGAAACCGGGTCTAAGTTAGAAACTATGTCTACACGAGAACCAAGACACGAAGGAATGTCATTGATGGAGAATGTAAAGAGAATGTATGTGATTGGATAAAAAATTGTTCCGTAGAAACTATCCATTGAGGCTATGGTTTCTATATGTAGTGTCTATGAAAATTAATAGGCATAGAAACTACGTATAGTTTCTAGCATTGGGACTGCCTCACACGCTTTATTGTTTCACAGGCAGGATGGGCAGCATCAGCTGCAGTTGGCACACGGCCACGCACAGGTGAGCGAGCACATCATGGTCATGGCGCTGTGGAGTGTGGACCAGACGTACGGGGAGATCGGTCGGGTTAAATGCACGGGCGTGATAGCGCGGAGCAATGGCGGCAGGGGTAGGTGGCCAATCCCCATTTATTAACTGCCGACATGGATGCATCCTCCGGGCTAGCTAGTAGGAGTAGCTAGAGCCTAGAGGGGCAGGGCGGCATGATCCGCCGTTTTGGGTGTTTGGTTTTTAATTCTCGTCACATCGAATATTTAGATACTAATAAAGAGCATTAAATATAGATTAATTATAAAATTAATTACATAGATAGAGGCTAATTTTCGAGACGAATTTTTTAAGTTTAATTAATCTTTCATTAGCATATATTTACTGTAGCGCTACGTTGTCAAATCATTGACTAATTAGGCTTAAAAGATTCGTCTCGTAAATTAGTCACAAGTTATGCAATTAGTTTCATAATTAGTCTATATTTAATACTCCATGCATATGTCTAAACATTCGATACGACAGGAATTTTAGGCGTCCTAGAAACCAAACACCCCGGCTACTGCTAATCAATCGATTATCCTGATCGAGCTAGCTGTTAGGATGGGGACAGACTGTCTTTATGAGGTTAGATTAGTCTAGTTCCGCATTAAACAAGGACTTGTGATGGGCCCTTAGGGCAGTCCCAATGAAAGAAACTAGTAGTTTCTATAACATAGGATATCGCACCAAAAAAGTACTGCTTTCCAACCCATGGTTTCTATGAGTAATAACTATTTTCTCTTTCTCTCTCCCAACTCTATCTTTTCCTCCAATGGGAGTGCGACACGAGCTCCCTAGAAACTGGTGGTTTCTCCCCAATGGCGATTTCATGGTTTCTTAGTGCATTGGGTCAAGAGTAGACCTGGTTTCTTCACGAAGAAACCATTTCTATGATTTTTGCTCTCTTTCTTCATTAATTGTGTTGCCACATCAGCGTTTTGCCTACGTGGCAAGTCATTTAATGAGGATAGAAACCATCATCAATGCACCATTGGGACTGCCCTTAGGGAATTGGTGCCTTCTATAATGTGAAAAGTGTTGCTTTCTTAATAACCACATAATCATCTTGTTTATATAATAATTAGTATGTCTTAATTATTAGTTTCTTATAATGATCACGATTTAAGATAGATGTTAATCTCTTGCTAGTCCATGTTAGTGTAGTTCCTTTCGTGATGACAACCAATCAACTTAATAGTTCAATAATTGAAAGTGCTTTGTAGTACAAACCCTAGTTCTTTGGTGAAGGAAAGTTATACTCAACTTACTTAACTTTGTTTAACTTCTGTTAATGCACTTATATGTCTTTCATTCTGCATCATGGCATGTAGTCCATCATGTTAAGCAAAGCATCATTTATTACGTGTAGCATACGAGAGTGTGAAGGTTCGTGTTGATCAAGTTTTAGAGAAGGTTCATTCATCAGTGGTGTTGGTGCCAAAGTCTCACTTCTGGATCTATCTATGGAATCTAACCTTCTCTACAACACAAGCAAGCCCCGGTGCATAAACCCTTCTCTTAGTATTTACAAATCTTTATTACACTTTAAGTCTTGAGATGTGCATTAAGTAACTAGGAGTTGATCGAATACCGTTGCTGTATGATTACTTTGATATTCAGGTATCCTTAGTTCTACCCTGTTAGTATGAATAAGTTGATATCTCTGATGCTTAGTAATGCTTAGACTTCAGTAAAAGTCGAATGGTGGTTTCATCGTTCGCGAGGAATAGGTTTTACCATGTTCTTTTTAGTTTTGCTGAAGGCTCATGTGAATACCTTGTTAATGATAATGTTAAATTGAGACCGGGCGGACTCTTTGCCTATGTCAAGTTTGAGTCTTGACGTAGTGTCCCGCCTGTATCGATTGAGGACCGTCCGTTGTAGACCTATCGCGGTTGAGACTTTGTAGTACTGGTCACATACTCCGGTAAACCTAATACCTCGGCTATTCCATTATGTGAGGTTAGATTAGTCTAGTTCCTCGTTATAGAAGGCACCAATTCCCTAAGGGCCCATAGGGAGTCTAGTTCCCCATTATTATAGAAGGCACCAATTCGGCAGCTCCCCACCATCACTGAATTGATGGGTTTCCTATATATAACAGTAATTGTTCATGAAACTCCTGTTTGGAAAAAGGTGAATTGGTGCTGGTGCTGGTTTTCGCTGGTTGGTGCTGGTGCTGGTTTGGACTGGCTGGTGCTGGTTTGGACATGCGCATTCAATTAAGGCCTTAGTTCATTTACAGTCGGTGTTTATTGGACTCGAGGCTCCTCCAGTAATGACATTGATCCTCTGATAAGATATGTATATCATTCTCCAAGATGATAGTACAATAATGGCGAATCTCGTAGTACTAAGCAGATCCAAATCAGTGATACACTCTAGTATTCATATACCCACGGCTACTATACATACGTACGGACGAGCAGTTAAAAAATAATAACATAGTAGTTTTGATAACGGGGGAAAACCTAATAATAATATAGTGTTGATACCCAACAAAAGCTATTGGAGGTGAGTAGGGAGTACAACTGTACAAGGCAGCACATGGAGAGAGAGAAAAACAAGAAAATAAAACTACAAGCGACAAGTCGTTTTCCGGTGGCTACCTACCAATACATCACCCCAAGTCGTCGTCAATTTTGGGCAAGTTCTCGGTAGGCTGTCCGCAGATCAAAGCAAACCACACGTTGCCTTGCCTTGCAGTATGTACTCTCGCAGCTATAAAATACGCGTACACATGCACGCGTCATGGTATCTACGGTAGTTGATCAGTATGAAACTATTAAATGGATAGATAAAGATAATAAAGATACGTATATGCATAGCCGTCAGAGTCGCTGTCATGACATAACGGTGAAACAATAATCAAGAGAGAGTGTTGGTATCATCTGCCTTCGTGCCAAGTACTTACTACTCATCATGTTGTTAGTAGGCGATAAACAAATGAATTAACATGCATGACCGACCACTGATTCGAAGGCTTTCACATCACTCCGTATTTCCCTATACCACTAAACGTCCCTGTGATTATCAGCCTGTTCGGGAGGCCGTATCGTATCGTGGATTATTTACTGCTGACTGGTTTGGTGTGAGAGAAAAACACTGTTCCCGGCTGGAAATTTACGATCGTTTACGAGCAAGCGAACATGCTGTATACTACTACATATAGTGTGATGCATGGTTGCTTGCACTGTAGGAGTACATATTTTGGTAGTTGCAGAAATTGAATGGGAGCAAATAATTCTATATGCGGCCGACCTGACCTGTGACTGAGCAAGTGTGTCGATGGTGACACCAGGCCTCCTAAGAGCTCTTCTTCGATGGATCGAGTCCTTTTGTTTGGTGCGTGCCAAACAAACAAAGCTCCCAACTGTTGGAGTACACCATTTGGTTTTATTGCCGTGCTTGGTACTTGGTGTTTGTTGTGCCTGGCCGTTGTTGGAGTTATTCCTCTCCTCCTGTCTTGCCCACAACCTCTTCTGGTGTTAGTTGTACTATGCAAGACGATGATCTATTTGTTCAACTGTTCATCCGTATCGGTTTTATGACTGTTTTTTGGTCGTCAATAATACAACCCCATATGTATATATCTAGCTTGTTTATTTATTCTGATGTGTGGGTGTGGGTGTGGTTGGGGGGGGGGGAGGTGATATATAAGGGTCACAGTCAATTGTGTGTGTATAGAAGAACAACAGGTTTAGCAGGAACGGTATGAGTTGTTGGGCCGCATTTAGTTGCCTGCGGAATCGGCGCCTGATTCTCTGTAGCACTGTAGCGTACGGTAGCGTTTTATTTGTATTTGGTAATAATCATCTAATCGTTAACTAATTAGGTTCAAAACGTTCGTCTCGCAAAGTATAGCCAAACTGTATAATTAGTTTTTAATTTCATCAACATTTAGTACTCCATGTATGTACCACAAGTTTGATGTAACGGAAAATCTTCTTTTTACGTAGTGCTAAAGTTTGGATTTTGATGAACTGGCCTTGGTTGTGATCGAACACCAACCAACAATAATAAGATTATTAAGACGAAGCGACAAGACAAGTGTGGCGGTGTTGCATTTAAAATGCGCAGGGTGGAGCCTTCCAATGGGGAAACCGATAGGGAGGTCTAATCGGATGGGGGCCAGGTCATCTGCCATGGCCTGATGGCCATGGTGGTGATGCAGCTGTTGGCAGAAAGCAAAAGTCCAGGGCTCCAGGTCACATGGCATTTCATCTTCTTCTTGTTTTTTTCCCCATCGGAACGGCGGAACGGGTGGAGAGGGACATTCTCACTGCTCTTTTGTCACAGGGCTAGCACCGTTCCTGTCAGTGAGCTTTTTTTTCTCGAATACCTAAAAGATTTGTGTACCATGATAAATAAGATGAAGAGTTTAACCATAGACACGCTTCTAATGAGTGTCTTAAGAGGTCTTACAGTTGTGACTGGATCTTTCTAGTAGATTGTTTCGAACTTCGATATTACATAAAAGTAAACAACCGAACTAAGAGCAGCGCAGTAACCTACGGAGTTGGACGTCTCTGCTACTGGCCGCGCGGTCCTACTCCGTCATCCGAGAAGAGTCTTCTACCAGTCCTAGCATTGGTCGCCGGGAACCGCACGTCCAGTGCTTCCACTTCGCTCGACGTCAAGTTCCTTGCGAATAAGTCGCCGTATGCTCGCTTGGACGCGGATGAGATTGGAGCTGCCGGCGGTGCAAAGCCCATCCTCTGCATGAGGAGCACCTCGCCCCGCTTGAAGGTCGGAATGTGCGCCAGCAGCTGAGCGGCAATCCGTCTGCTCCGTTTTGGCAGGGGTTGCCTTGTGGTTGCCACCTTCTGCCTTGGTGGGCTGGTGATTAATGGCGATATTCGCTTGAGTTGCACCTCCTCAGTGAACCGTGCGAGACGTGCGGACAGCTTCACGTGGTGTGGGCGTCACGTCGCTAGGGGTGGTGCAACCATCTGCGACGCCAGGTGCTCCCACTCGTGGTGGCGTGAGCTGTAGCGGCCCCTGCACTGGCGAGATTAGAGACAAGTCTGTCATCCACTGAGCAGCCGTCGTCGGGGAACATGTGTCCGCCACTGGTGCTTCAACCTCCTGAGGGGCTGTCGTAGCAGGCAGACACTCAGCTGCTCTCATTGGCCGGCTCACGATGAGCGTGGCGGCAAGCTCCTTCAACATCGGGTCGAACGAGACTACCCATGCAGGAGGTCCCGCGCTCGCACACAACGCCAATGCCAGCGGATCTGGCTAAGGAAGCAAAGTGTAGTAGCAGAAGAAGCGGCGTCATGGCAGGCGTGCCCCTACTGATGTCCCTCCTGTTAGTGAGCTACGAGAGCGTGACAGTGTGGAGGAGAAACAGAAACCTGGATGCATGCAGGGGCGGATCTGCCAGGGGGGCTGCCGGGGCTCAAGCCCCTCCCCCCCCCCCCCCCCCCCCCTACCCTGGCAGCTCCATTGGAGCCTCCCTTAGCCCCCTATGAAATTTTCAGCTATTAATACAGGGAAGAAGGTGCTGGAGTGCTCACGATAGAGGTTGAAGATGAGTTCTCAGCCTCCCTAAATGTATTTTCTAGATCCGTCACTGGATGCATGGACAGACTTGAGCGAAGATGGAGCTGTTTTGTTGCTTGCCAATCATTCAGTCATCCAGCCATTTCGATGTTTCGGGTGGGATCCGGGGACAAGCCCAGCAGGGCATGCGTTGAAAGCTCTGCAGCCCGTTGAAACTTGGACACAGGGCTCCAGTAGAATCTTTCACGCACGTTCACGTTCACGCCGAATTTGTGAGTGAGCAGCAGCTGTAACATGGATGATATTGTTCAGGATGAAGTAGCGGAGTAGGGCCTTGTTTAGATTAGGGTTAGGAATTAGTATTTGGTACGGTATCATTTTTGTTTATATTTGACAATTATTGTTCAATCATGGCCTAACTAGGCTCAAAAGATTCGTCTCGTAATTTACAATCAAATTATATAATTAATTATTTTTTTATCTACATTTAATACTCCATACATATGTTCAAAGATTTGATATGACGAAGAGAGTGAAAAAACTTACAATCTAAACCAGGCCTGATAGTAGAAAAAGTGTTAGTACTCCGTATTTGACTGCCAACGACAGGTTGAGAAATCAGAACAGTGTGACGAGTGACTCGTGAAAACCGATGGATCAGCTCGCCGTTGTTAATTATCCACGCATCAGGCCAGAGCGGCAGAGCCGATCTCGACTGCCGAACTCCAGCGAGGGACTGCAGGAAGTTGCCGCTATCAGAAGACCAGAGCCGATCACGACTCCAAGAGGCGGCAAAAGCTGCCGGTACAGATCTACCTCACGACTGCTACGTCAATATGCATGGTACATCAGTGCTCTCTGCATTGCAGGAAGAAAAGGAGCAAGAAGAAGAAGAAGTGACGCCGGTGGCGGGCCAGGCCACCCGCGGGCTCAGCAAAATATCTACCAGTTGGTGCTCGGCAAAAGTATCTACGGTGCTATTTGGCAAAGAAAAAGTTCGCGCGGCAGCGACCTGTGCTCGGCACCAGTTCGTGCTCGCTTGGCAAAAGCTCACCAAGCGCCACTTACAAATATCTTGTGCATGGCAGCTCACATCAGTGTCCAGTAGCACTAGCAGCATTCTGGATCTAGTAGCCGAAACCACCAGCCATCCACTGATCCACCACGGACATCCCCTTGGCCCTTCCAGAGTGCCGCGCACAGCGCGCGCGTATGTACTGAAGGATCGATCGGGCCCGGGAACGCGATCGAGAATTTTTTCTTATTTTTAATATTTTTTAAACTAATTTTACATCTAACATTGTTTTTCTTCTTCAAAACTAACACTTTTGGCCGCGCCTACTGTCATGGCACGACGAAACGCCTCTGCCATCCTATGCATGGTGGCGCGGCAGGAGGATGACGTGGCGACGACCGGGACTGCTGACCGGTGACGTGGCAGGGTATCCCGCGCCACCGAACTTGGTGCGGCACTGACGCGCCACGGCGCATGGCGCGGCAGGACCTGGACACAGACAGAAGATCGGCTACTGTCGATGAGAATCGGCAGCGACGCGACCATAGACCCCGGCTTCCTCGACCCCTCGTCGGTGAGCTCCGACCATATGCTCTAGTCCGACATGAGGTCGCGTAGCACGGTCGACTACTGCACGTCTAACTAGGGTATCTTCTTCGACGATTTCGTAGCGGCGATGATCAAGCTCGGGAGGATCGGGGTCAAGACGTCGGCCACCGGCGGCGAGATACGTCGAGACTAACGGTTCCCGAACTAGTTGCTAGTTAATCTCGCCGGCAGTGCTGCCGCAACGCATTGAAACGAATATGAAGCAAATAAATGAAGTCCGTGCGCAAGTTAACAAGCTGCCACATAACATTTTTATTGGTTCGACATAACATAACCAACTAAGCCTGCAAGTTTCGGACGATAATATTCGTTCGACCTGACAAATTAAGATCTAGGAGCGTAAGGAACCCTCGGACGTCTCTGTCTCTTCGGATTTGTTGGCAACACATTGGGAGTGTAGCCAATGTCGGTGTGGTCGTCTTGCCGGTGCGTACAGCTCGTACCCTGCAAGTATATGATATGTACGATTACTTATAATATTTATGATCGTTAGTTCATGGAGCCTACGTATTTAAAGAAACTACCTTTGTTACTACCTGTGAGGCTCTTTGGGTACCAAACGGGGCACCACCTAGCTGAGACTTACCGATCTTGTCCTGCGACCAAGGGTCCCACTGGTGGTGCTGTCTGTGGAAGCCTGGAGGGTCGTCATCGTCGTCGTTATCATCGTCCTCACTTACAGGGGCCTTCCCAGCGCTATGATGTGGTGGTATACGCACTGCGAAAGTGGCACCTTTCACCGGTTGAGAAGAGCCGGCTGGTGTCCTTAATGAGCTAGAAGAGGTGCCACCCGACCGCGCCGGGACTGCCGGTTCCACCCATGGAGTGTTGTAGGGTCGAGATGGTGGACTAGAGGGAGGTGAATAGTCTTTTCTAAAATTAATCGCGTCGGCTAACCGAAACAAGTGCGGAATTAAAACTATCGGTCTAGCCAAGACTACACCCCTCTATCTATGTTCTATAGCACCTTTCAAAGATACTAATCAAGCAACAAATGTATCGGGCTAGCTAGAGCTCACCTAACTAATTATAGGAGCAAGGTCACACAAACCTATGCCACTAGTACTTTAAGCAACAAGAGAGCTCCTACACATGTTAGTAAGCAAAAGCACAAAGCCAACTAAGCTCACTAGTAATGCTAAATAACAAGGCAACGAATACCAAATTAGAGAGCGTAAATACTTAGCTACACAAACTAAGCAAAGTGACTAACAAGGTTACACAAACCTAATTAGCCACGCAAGGGAGCTACTTCTATGCTACATAAGCAAAAAGGTAACTAGTAAGCTACATAAGCTAACTAATTACAAGAGCAACTACATAAGCACAATGTATATGAAAGTAATTATAAGCTTGTGTAACGAGGATGCAAACCAACGGGAAGAACAAGGTTGACACGATGATTTTTCTCCCGAGGTTCACGTGCTTGCCAACACGCTACGTCCCCGTTGTGTCGACCACTCACTTGATGGTTCGGCGGCTAATTGGCATCACCCGCCAAACCCGCACATCGGGCACCGCAAGAACCTATCTCGAAAGTGAGGGTAGCTTAATGACACGCTCAACTAGAGTTGCTCTTTGCGGCTCCCACGGGGCGAGCACAATGCCCACACAAAGCTCTTCTCTAGAGCACCGCACAAGCTTCTTGCGGGCTTCGACGGAGACCACCACCAAGCCGTCTAGGAGGTGGCAATCTCCAAGAGTAGCAAGCATCATCGACTTGCAACTTGATCACCTAGTGCCACTCGATGCAACCTCACGATACAATCACACTAGAATCGCTCTCTCACACAATCGGATGATCACTATCAAACATATGTGAGATGGAGGGCTCCTAAGCACTCACAAGCATGGACACAAAGTCTCCCGAGGTGCTCAGCACCAGCCATGGCCAAGGCCACCTTCTATTTATAGCTCCATGGGCTAAACTAGCCGTTACCTCTTCACTGGGCAAACTCGGGATGACCGGACGCTGAACCCTAGCATCCGGTCATGCGATGCACGCCACATGTCCCCTTCTTCAAACGCTGTTCGTGGGATCCCAACGGTCATCTATCGACCGGACGCTGCAGCAACAACTGAACGGACGCAGCAACCCCAGCGTCCGGTCGTTTCTAGTAAGGTACTAGACATGACCGGACGTGTCCGGTCTATCGTGATAGGACGCAACACCTGCGTCCAGTCACTCTCTGCCCTTTCTGCTCTACCTGCATCACCACACGTCACCCTGACCGGACGCACACAGTCAGCGTCCGATCACTTCCAGCGCCAGCGTCCGGTCGATGATCGACGCCTGCACGTTGTCTGCCATTACTGATCGGACACTGGAACCCAGCGTCTGGTCACTGCATGACCAGAGTCCGGTCCACTCTGTGGGACCTCTCTTTTCTGTATAGGGCGCCAGTGGCACCATCGGACTATCCGCACTCTACGGGCGGACACTCCGCCAGTAGAGTTTTGAACCCTTCTCACCTCCGTTCCATCGCTGAGTTGATCCACATCAACTCCAACTTCATCTCCTTTGGAAATGTGCTAACACCATCAAGTGTACACCACTATGTGTATGTGTGTTAGCATTTTCATAATTATTTTTCAAAGGATTAGCCACTCAACTTGCCACGCCACTCAATCCTAGCGATGATGCAAAGTTAGATCACTCGAGTGACACTAGATGACCGATATGCAAATAAGTTTGTCCCTCTTGATAGTACAACCATCTATCCTAAACTCGGTCACAAACTTCTCTACACACCTATGATCGGTGAAATAAAATGCCCTAGGTTATACATTTGCCTTGCATATTCCATTCCATCTCCTCCAATGTCGATGCAACACATGCATCAACATGATCAACAATGATGTGATCCACTTTATATCATCACGTGATTATATTGGTTCATCGATCTTGACTTCACTTGCTTTTCACCGTTGTCTTCATCCATCGGCGCCAAGTCTTGCTTAAGCTTCACTGCCACGCGGTCCATCGCTCTAAAGCCTCCGACTTGCCCTTCATGCTTGCAACTGGTCCATCAAGCCAAGTCTTGTCTTGATCTTCTCCACCTTAATCACATGACTCAATGTTATGTCTCATATGCAATGAGCTCCTTTATCATCACATGTGTGAGCTTTACAACATCTCCAAGCCATTTTCACCTTCATGGCATATGTTGCTCACACATATGTACCTGTGGACTAATCACCTATGTATCTCACATAAATACAATTAGTCCACCTAGGTTATCACTCAATTACCAAAACCACACAAGGACCTTTCAAGTGTCCATGCAGCTCAGCTTCTGAGCTAGCTTCCTGTAGCTCCGCTTCACCTTCTGCATAAATAGACGTTAAAGTTAGTGCATTTCCTAAATGCATATACACTAAAGAAATATTTTTAGAACGAACAAGTTTATGTTTACCTCCACAAAAGCCTCGAGAACGCCTGACCCTTGCCCTCTAGACTCGTGAAGCTGAAACGCTGCTTCGTTGGACATCCTTGACAATTGTGTCGCCTGGGTATAGAAACGCGGTTGGACAGTTTTAGTACACATATTTAATATCAAATGGATAACAAATTGTACCATTCAAGTGTCTTACCACGTATCTTTGAAGCGGGGCTCTCTGTAGCTATGTGTTGGCTCTAGTGGCAACGTCGTACACATCTTCGATCATATCTTCCTCTGAGTCCTCGTCAATCGCCTCCTTAGTGTGCGGGGGCTTGATATGTGTCCTCGTAGACCTATGAAGCCACCGCAGGTACTCGTCGAAGGTGTGCTGGTCGTGTGGGGGACCCACATGGACCGGCTGCTATTCCCTTGTCTGCCACAACTAGATGTACGCGTTGTGTGTCATGCGTCAATCCTTGATCTTGTATCTCTTCCTGTGGTCATACCTGCAACAAAACGATGTTAGTTGTATCACACACACCTCTGAATTGTAGTTTTGTTATTAATCGATAACGCACCCGTACAATTCTTGGTTGGTGGAGTAAAGCGGTGGTGGACAACCTGTCATTCTTCCAAACTGTCTATAGACCCTGATGGGTAAGTGAATCTCGACCACATGGAAGAAAATAAGAGAGACGTTGAAGCGATACTCATTTGACTCATCCCTAGTGATAGGACTCAGATAGTACTTGAGCTCCGGAGCATCCCAAGGACACCAATGCACCTGAACATTTTATAATTGAGTTAGGTTGTGATATAGTGTACATCGAACAAGGCACATGTATGAGAGTAAAGAGAGCGTAACCTGGTGCTGTGTCAGGACGTCGAGACCGTCCGTATACTTCCTGTACTTATGCCTCGCATTCCCTCTAACTAACTCTGCTTCTGTCCAGATATATAGAGCTGTAGGGAGTGTATCCTGCCCGTTCCATTGCTATATTGAACATGATAATGAATTAGCCATTAATAATTTTATCATATGTAACTGCCTCGAAGAATATAGTGAATCGAAGTACTTACCAGTAAACTAGTAGCAAGGGGCCTCTCAACGGGCCATCGTTCTCAACACCAAATCTGGAGTAGGTAGGAGTAAGCCCCAAGGTTCGCATACCCTGAGGTGCAACAGCAGGCAACGCATAGCTATTGATATGTCCATACTAGGACTACGCTACCCCAGCTATACGCCGCTATGTTCTCCCATGGTTGGCGTAGTATGTCAAGGAAGATCCAGCTGATGATGTTGCTCGAGGCGTCTAGGAAGAGGAAAGCACCAAGGAAGTGCTAGAGCCACACTCTAGCGAACCTATCGATCTGAGCCTCCTTAGCCTGTGGGTCCAAGTAATCAAAGCGCTCTATAATCCAGGACGACGAAACACTAGAACTTTTCTTGAAATTCACCAAAGAAAATAAGACCCGATGGCTGCAGAAAAGCAATGCAAGTATTAAATAGGCTTGAATTGCTCACTTATTTTTCTTTAAAACCTCGTCGTCAAGTGGAAGAAAGCAGTGAACTGAGCCACCAGTTTCCTCCAGTGATTGTTGTCAATTATACCCATCACTGGAAGTCCTCCTAACCGAAGGCCAAAGATAGCCTTCACGTCCTGTATGGTCAAGGTTATCTCGCCGCAAGGTAGGTGGAACGTGTGGGTCTCAGGCCTCCACCTATTATAAGAATAGAACGACTGTTAGTTGACTCAAATTTGTAATAAGAATGTTTACGTATAAAGAAGGCACTCGCACCTGTCTGCAGTTGCAGTAAGTAGTGCTGGGTTAAGGGGCGGAAGACCGTAGTTGATAACACGGACAAGCTCGAGGAAGCCGACACGCCGTATATACGACGCATAACGCTTGTCCCACTGGTGCACCCTGGTATACGTGCGGGGCCTCAAAAGAGGTAAGGCCACCTCTGTGTTGGTGTCACTCAAGATGTGTGTTCGGTGCTGGTCGTCGTACTTCACCTCAAGAATGTGATATAACGGGTGCTGCGTGGGAGGGGCCATCCTATTACAAATTAATAAACAAGGGGTTAGAGTATTCAAATTAACAATATTCAAATTAACATTACGTAGCATTGCAAAATTTGAACTACTTGTTATGCAATACAAACACAATATGAAAGCACATGTATATATTCAAAGTAACATTAACAGACATATTAAACAACTTCACTAAGAAAATAAGCATTTGACGAAACTTCGTCAAATCATCCAAATCGACATATCACGCACTACTAAATACCGACACTTGAAAACTAGTATCTATACCCAAAATCCCTAACTAAATAACTAACTATAAACTAAATAATAAATACCTAATCAATCCCTAAACCCAAAATCCTAACTAACAGTAACCTAAACCCTAACTACCTAACCAAACCTTAACTATACTACAACACACAACCTCAAACCTAAAAACTACCTACCTAAATAAGCAAATTCACTAACCTAACTATCCTAAATCACTAACCCGAACTATCCTAAATCACTAACTATTCTAACTATCATAAATCACTAACTATCCTAAATCAATAACAATCATAAAACCCTAACTATCCTAAATCACTAACCTAACTATCCTAAATCACTAACTATCCTAAATCAATAACAATCATAATAACATGAAATTAAGAGGGAGCTACCTTGATATGAGCAGGCGGCCGGCGGCCGTGACGCGCCGACGTTTGTGGCGTGACCGGCGCGGACGCTGTGCGGCGGGAGTGGGCGGGCGCGTGCAGGCGCTGGCGGCGGGGCGCTGCGCGTCGTGTAGGCGGGCGGGCTGGCGTGCGCGGCGGGCGGGCGGGCTCGCTCGCGATATTTATCTGGTCCTGCCGCGCCATGCGCCGTGGCGCGTCACTGCCGCGCCAAGATCGGTGGCGCGGCAGACCTTGCCACGTCACCGGTCAGTAGCCCCGGTCGTCGCCACGTCATTCTCCTGTCGCGCCACCATGCATGGCGCGGCAGGCAATAGGCGCGGCAAAAAGTGTTAGTTTTGAAAAAATGTTCGATTTAAAATTAGTTTATAAAAATGTTAAAAATAAAAAAATCACGATCGATTGGCCATTCGCCCGGGCCGTCAACCACTCCTCAGGCCTATGTGCGCTACGCACAATCACTCCGCACGTTGGCGGCGCTGGTAAATAGTCTCCGTGCCATGCCAGCCCTCAGTGGCGGAGCCACCGCCCGGCCACCCTAGGCGGCCGGCTGGCTGTCGCCGACGTTCGAAAGGATTTTTTTTTATATTAAAGTAGAGCCCTATAATTTTCTAACTAAATATTTTTACAGGATAGAAAATGATCGAGCTCCTAAACGCTTCTGGCTCCGCTAATGCCAGCCCCGCCGTTCTTATCCCTTGCTACATGGAATGGAACGGCCGGGGCCGAGGCCGGAAAACGACCCCTACGTGGTGCGGCCGCCGGCGGGAGCCGAGCGTATCTGCTGTGCCGCTCTCCTTCTCGTGGCCTCGTCACGCGACCCGACCGTAAAGGTGGCGGTGGTCGCTGTTATCCGGGCAGCCCGTGTGTTTTCCACCGTCCCCCGGTAGTTCTCCCTCCGTCCGCGGGGCAAATGATGCGCGACTGACTGCGGCAGCGGCTCCACAGCAGCGACCGGCTGGGAGGGGGGAATCTTGACGAAATCCGCGCGATATTTGCCCCGCTGCCTGCTGCGCACGTAATAACGTGATGTCGTTGTGCAGTTTGTGCTCGTGGAGTTTTCGTAATTCTCTCCATCACCTTATCGAGTACTAGTACATGTAGCGTCTAGCTACGGGATATACCGATTGACAGAAGCTTAGAGCTCTTAAACTTGGCTGAAATTAGCTGAAAAACACTATTTCGACTGAATTGTTGTGAGAGAAAAACACTGTTCCAGCTGAAAAAAGAAGCCGAATAAGTCATTTTTAAGACAAGCGAACGGGGCCTTTGACAACTACTCGTGACAGTGATCCAGCAGACGAGCTTGCTTCGGTTTCAGATTATTTCTGCTGACTTTCACCGCGCTGCGCCTGCGACCTGCGTGCATGTCGATCCGTAGCTCAAGGCCGGTCAGGTCAGAAGAACTACCTACAAGTTGAGTTCAGGAAGAGCATGCATGGCGGCATGGGCATGGATGGCCATGGCCTTTTGCTTGCCGAACTTGCTGGCAAGTGCGGTGTGACCATGACCACCCATATCACAATCGCTGTCCTCTCCAGGTAGGCGATAGCGAAGCGCCATTGGAGGCGCCTAGATTACATTAGGTGGTTGCTACTTGGTACCGCCCGCCGCTTTCCCTTTCTGTCCCTGTCCTGTTTTCCCGAGGCGGTGGGCCCCGCGTGACATGGAGCGCGGCGGTGGTTGGCAGGCTCCGCTGGGTTACCCATGCTGGTGGGGCCGGGCCCCGCCGCTCGCCGAACCGAAGCCGCCCTCCTCGTCCTCGCTCTGATCCGAAACCATGAGCTGAGGCCTTTTCCTGATTTGGCAAAACTGTCAGTCTCTCCCGACTAATCGGCACGGATTTACCTGAACGAAGAGAAAGAGATGATTATTATAGTAACAACAAAAGCTTGGTGCCTATTCGATCCCATGAGAAAAATATAAAAATATAATGGGGCACACCTCCTTTCCCACTACTTCCATACGATCCATCATCCATTCATGGCAGCCTCCCGGTCAACTCTAGTTGGTTGAGCTCCCGGTAATGGTACGACTCTGACGTCCGATGATTTCCGGACGCACGTCAGATAAGGATTGGATACGGTGCCACGCGTCCTCCTCCACTCGTCCCTCACGGCCTTATCCGCTCGCACTGCAGTTCATTCACAGGTACCGCTCCTCCACACGTTCGCTGCCGCTGCCGCTGCTCCTCTCCTCTCCCTCGCCTCCCCCATGGTTCCAGGAGCGCCACGCCGCCCCCAACTGCGCCCCGCAGTGCCACGAGCCGGCGGCGGCGCTCCTCCCTGCCTTCCGTCCGTCCTCCACACACCTCGCTCCCTCCCTAGCCGCCGGCGGCGGCGTCCTCTCCCACTCTGGCGTCCTCCTCCCTCACCACAGCGGCTCCTTCCCCCACACCGACGTCTCCTTCCCCGACGCCGGCATCCTTCTCCCCCACCCCGGCTCCCTCCTCAACACCGGCGTCCTCCCCCACCACGGCGGCTCCTTCCCCGACCCCGGCGTCCTCCTCCCCCACCTTGGCTCCCTCCTCCCCACCCCGACGGCGCCCCTCCCCGACACCGGCGTCCTCCCCCACAAGGAGCTCATGACGCCCTCAGATCTGGCGGCCATGGCGTTCCCCGTGCAAGCCCTATCTCCCCCTATATGTTGCAATTGTATCTTTCAGTTGTTTCAGACGCTTCAGAGGTATGTTGCAGTTGAAACGTAAGGATGTTGCACAAGTAGATCTGGGGATATTTTGCCCATGTTGCATTTGTTTCAAAGGTTTGTTGAAAGCACTGTTTCAAAATGTTTCACTTGTTTCTAGACGATGTTGCAATCGTTCTGATCTGGATGTTTTCATATGCTTTGCACAAATGTTGCAATAATACTTCCGAAATGTTTCAGTTGCTTCAATCCCATGTTGCAGTAGTTGTTCCATGTTGTTGCAAGTATTTTTTATTCGAGCGTTGTTTCATATGCTTGACACCAGTGTTGCAATAATATGTTCCAAATGTTTCAGCTCCTTTAACCTATTGTTGCAGCAGTTTGTTCCGTGTTGTTGCAATAATATGTTCATGGTGTTTCAACTGCTTCAGCCTAATGTTGCAGCAGTTTGTTCCGTATTGTTGCAATAATATGTTCATGGTGTTTCAGCTGCTTCAACCTAATGTTGCAGTAGTTGTTTCCGTGTTGTTGTAATAATATGTTCATGGTGTTCCAGCTGCTTCAGCCTAATGTTGCAGTAGTTGTTCCATGTTGTTGCACATATTTTATTCCAGCTTTCTATGTTGTTCGGCCAGAGAGGGGCGAGCCGGGGCGCTAGTTCGGTGGGGGCCTAGCGGGCGGAGGTGCTGGGGCTAGCGGACGCGGGGTGCTGTATCCATGGGGCGCGCTGGGCATGCAGCGTGCTTGTCGCGGGCGTGGGACGGACGCGACGGACTGCGGGGCTATCTGGGGGCGTGCGAATGGGGGTCGGGGGCATGCTGAGGGCATGCGGACTGAGAAGGTTCGCCCATGAAACTAGGAAGGGGCACGTGCTGGGGGAGTACGTCCATGGAGCCGTCCGATGGATCAGGTATCATGGGACGTTCCGGCGCCAGCCCTCCCCTCGGGCTCAACGTGTGGAGACCTGAGATCAGTGGTCTCTTTTTCAGATTGCTTTATCCGCTAATTGGCCAGGCTAAGAATGTTGTGTGTGTGTGTGATGTCACGCAGTCCGGTGGCCAAAAGGTGCGTGCCAAGGTATCCAATCGGTGCTGGTATCTGCTCATGAGTTTCTAGAAAAGTGGCAGCAGGGTTAAATCGTGCATGGTGAGTAGGTGGTCATAGCGCGAGAGGGGGAGCCGGTGCCGGTGCCGGTCATGTCGATATGATAGTGTAAGGCCCTAGTGCCCAGCGGATAGCTACGTCCCAACCTCGCCAACAGGCACAACAGTGCAAGCAGGGGTATGTTCCTCCTCTGTCCTGCACATGTGCTAATCCAGTCCCTAACAACCAATAAAGGTCCCATGATGAGAGCTTTTGTGGAACGCAGGGGTGTTTCAGAGGATATATAGGGTTTTCTTTTTTGACAAGGCAGAAGAAATAGTTCAGTTCATGTCCCTGTAGAGACATCAGGAGATATTCATCCTACGTTGCAAACAGGGTTGTAACTGTCTGTTATTTTTCCTTTCAATCTAATCAGGAGTCAACCCCTACTCATCTGTATATATATTGCCTTAAAATTCGTCTAGACATCATCGCTGAGACGCACTAAGATTTACCATGGTTCTTCACCGCAACATTTTTTTTAACACTCTTTATAAACTAATTTTAAATCTAACATTGTTTTTTCCCTTCAACACTAACATTTTTGGCCGCGCCTATTGCCATGGCGCGACGAAAAGTCTGTGTTGCGCCATGCATGGTGGCACGACGGGTGGCTGACGTGGCGACGATCGTAAATGCTGACCGGTGACGTGGCAGGGCCTGCCGCGCCACGGAGCATTGCGCGGCAGGACCAGATAAATATCGCGAGCGAGCCCGCATGCCGCGCAGCGCCCCGCCGCCAGCGCCCGCCCGCGCCCAGACGACCGCGCCCGCCGCGCCCTCACATGCCCGCCGCGCCCGCCCACTCCTGCCGCGCAGCGCCCGCACCGGCCGCGCCACGAACGCCGGCGCATCACGGTCGCCCGCTCATATCAAGGTATCTCCCTCTCGATTTCATGTTATTATGATTGTTATTGATTTAGGATAGTTAGTGATTTAGGATAGTTATGTTAGTGATTTAGGATAGTTAGGGTTTTATGATTGTTAGTGATTTAGGATAGTTAATGATTTAGTATAGTTAGTGATTTAGGATAGTTAGGTTAGTGATTTAGGATAGTTAGGGTTTTATGATTGTTATTGATTTAGGATAGTTAGTGATTTAGTATAGTTAGTGATTTACGATAGTTAGGGTTAGTGATTTAGGATAGTTAGTGTCGGTGCAGAAAGTGACCAACTAGTAAATATTTGTAGTTTTGCTGTACGTTGTGATCGGAGGTGGCCTAGCACTCAATGACACAGGATTTATATTGGTTCAGGCAATGTGCCCTACGTCCAGTCGGGGTCGGTCGGTGACTTTATTCCTGAGCCCAGGTGCTCGAAGTCTATAGTGGGGTTACAAACGAGAAGGAGAAATAAGGGGGTGTACAAGAGGTTCGGTTGGCTCCGACCGGAAGGGCTATGGTCGGAACTTGGTGGTCCTGCGGTTGTAAGGTGTTGATGTCGTTCTAGTGAGTCTGAACTTGAAGAAGTCGACCTCCCGTGCACATCTAACATTCTACAGCAACATCGATAGTATTGGGGGGCGTCAACCATTATCCAGTTTTCCTCAGCGTAGGCAACAAGGCTTAGAAACATCCGTACTCTCTCCCCCTCACCTGTAAAGCCCTCCCCTTCATCTATAAAAGGGGATGCGCTCCCTTCAACAAAGGGAGGTCGACTTCTTCAAGCTCAGACTCACTAGATCGACATCAACACCTGTTGATGCAAAAGTGAATCTGCAAACACAAAGGGCTAATACCCGAATCGATATCCAAAGCGTGCCAGTCGATTTGACCTGCTAATCGACAAGGATGAAGATACGAACACTTTGGTCCTGACAACAGCGATACGCCCGGAAGTCACGGCCAAGAGGTGCTCACGCGGAACTCAAGAATCGCCGAAGGTCGTACTGAAACGATGCAGCTCGCCGAATCAATGAGAACTCGTAAAAAAGGAAAAATATGCAAATTGACGAAGTCGCCGAAAAGTAAGTAGATGCGAATAGGAGTAAAAATTGGTTTTGATATTGATTGATGTTATTCTCTATTACATTGCCCCTTACTCCATATTTATACCCTGATCTAAAGAGACACAACCAAACACAACTAGGACACCAATCCCATATCTAAGGAACACGTGACTCTTACATGAATCATACCCTAACAAATATAGAAAAGGAAATCAACTCCTATCTATTTCCCTGTCCGCCTCAATTACGATGGAAACCTCACCGTCCTCTTTCCCATCGGCATACTCCCTATTTCATCGGCAGTAGTCTTCAAGTCTTCCTTCATCGGCATACTCCCTGTTTCATCGGCAGTAGTCTTCAAGCCTCCCTTCATCGGCATACTCCATGTTTCATCGGCAGTAGTCCTCAAGCCTCCCTTCATCGGCATCGACAATAATACCTCCAACCTCATCGGCAACGCCCGAGTCCAAATCAACCTTTCCATCGACCATCACCAGCTATCGGCAACCATCTTTTCAAACTGGCTTTCATCAGCTATCAAAGTATTCAATAACTTTCCCCTTGCCGATTAGTCCACTCCGATTATTTTGACACGTGCAAAAAACGGTGTCAACACATGCCCCCCAATTTCGGAGTATAAAACCATTAATGCTCCGAAATTTACTCCAGATAACGCTTGCCTTTGCCCGATTACCGTAACTCATTCTCCAAGCCAAAACTTGATTTGTTATCAAATCCAATCAAATCTAATCTTGATTCACGCACTTCAGTAAATATCGCACAATCGCCAACCACTCTTGCCTTGATTATGGTTAAGATACCAAAACAATAACCCATCGGCAAGATCTTAACATGATAATGCTGCCATTTTCAGAATTAAAATATCATGTATCGATATCCCTTCCAAGTCATGATTACTTGTTATCAACTCATCTGTACAATCCCCTGATTATCGCGCGAACAGTTACCATATCCCTCTGAACCGCCTTGACCTATATGCGCGCGACATAGAGATAAGTCCAAAATACCCTTATTCTGGGCGGCTTATAAATAGATTTCTCCGGAACCCTCATTTTCTATCTTCAGCCTCCAATCCTTGGCATTCTCTCTCTCCGGCGGCGACTCCGACGAACAACCGCGCGACCTCAACCAACAAGAACCCTTCTCCGGCGCTAACTTCAAGTTTCCGGCTCGTACCTCCACCTTCCTCAAGACAATGGCCATCAACTTCGACGTCCCCGCGGTTCGCTCCACTTCCATTACCTTTTACTTTGATCTTTTTGCAAATTCATTCAGTTGGTGATTTTTCCTTTCTTCTGTCTTCTGGATTCCATAACCTTAGGAACTGCGCAACAAATTAATTATCCCAACCGATCAGCCGCACGTCCAATGCCTTGGACCAATGGGCAACCCAGATCCAACCGATCTGATCAATGCAGAGGTTAACAGAATCCCCTTTAGAGCCCAAAATTTCTCTCTGAATTTGTGGAAAGACACATTCCGATCTTGGCCCAAAACCACCAAAGGGTGGAAAGATTGGTACTTGAGGGTTAATAGATCGATGCAAGTATACTGGGCAGAACGAAGGTTAGACCAATGCATCAGGCTCTCTATTGCCGATATGCAGAAAAATGAATCAATGATAATTGCAGCTGCTTATTTCTGGTCAGACACGACCAATACTTTTATGTTTGGACATGGCCCAGCTACTCCTACCTCTTGCCGATGTCCACATGCTTACTGGCTTGGACATCTCAACTGCCGATGAAGGCTCCATCTATGGTAGAAAGTCTGAATATAGGGTAATACCCGCAACATCGGCGGTTGGACAGGATATATTCAAGAATACCAGAAAACCGGGACACTTAGCCAGAGGGAACATGCCACATTCCTGAATATGTGGTTAGAAAAATTTATCTTCTGTGGTCGATCAGTAGGACCAACCAACGCCTTCCTCCCTGCAGCTGAACTTTTGGCTAATGGCGTAAGGTTTCCTCTTGGCCGATACCTTCTGAGCTCCACTTATCATCTTCTTCATCAAGTGTCTCAGAAACTTTTGCTTGGCGAACCCATCGGCAACCTGGGAGGCCCGTGGTGGTTTATCAACATGTGGCTGAATGCCCATATGCACAAACGTTTGCAATGGGACTTTTTCGCTCAACAATTCCCACGAGAAATTGCTGAAGACTATGTGCTCGGGGATGATGAATCGGCAACACGCTCACCCCTCAATTTTGGTGAAGCCATAATTGTCCTTCCTGGAACAGAAGCCAACGAAGACCAAATCGGCAGATTCTTTCAAAGCTTCTACAATGGTCTTTCTCGTGATCATAGGGCCTGGGTGCCTTATATCGACGAAGAAAACAGATTCCCCCTTCTTTTCAACTTTGCCGATGACACTCTGAATCAAGATAATGAGCTCATGATGGCTATCATCACTCCCAGGGCAATTCCAGTAAACACATTCGGCAGCGGGAAAAACACCAACATTACATATGAATTTTACAACCCATCGGCAGTATCCCGCCAATTGGCTTTTGGGCAACTGCCAATCAAACTCTGCTTTGCCGATGTGATCAAACCCAGGGAAACAATCACCTGCGGAACAGACTGGAACAAGGTAGTACAACTCTCCCCCGATGCCGATACTACAGATGTTGATATATCCACCTGGACACCAATATCTTTCATCACCGAGTCATATAAGCAATGGTGGCGAGAGTGGAAAGAACAACTGTTCGCAACTTCTGTTCACACATATCGGCACATGATCGACCCTGAATATGCCATCCCTGACGACGCGGTAAGTTTCCTTTAACTCCCTTCTGCTTTTCCTTTCATATATCAGTAACTGACTCTCTTGTAACAGGTTAACAACCCAGCACCATCGGTGAGTAAAAGTGGGAAACCCTTCAATCTCCGGCCTGTTTCCCCAACATCGCCGATCGGCTACAACGCTCCCACCTTAGCCGCTTTGACCCACCAGAAGATTCGTACCAAGACCATCACTTCTAAGTCCAAATTGGCTACATCCAGGGCTACTCCATCGGCCGCTGCTACAACCTTGGTCAAAGCATTTAAGGTAACAACCTTGATTATTTTCACTTATGCCGATCACACACTGTATTAACCTTAATCATCAGGGGGTAAGAGCTGCTACTGGATCGTCATCGGCAATTCCGCCGATATCAAGCACCACTCCTTCAGAGGTAGCTTCTTGACTTTACATTTTATCTGTTAAATATCATATCTTACACTTGTTTTGCAGCAACAATTGGGTACATCGGCAAACGTACCAGATGTCCAAGCTTCACAACCAACAAGTGTCGATGCCCCCCAGCCAATCATTGCCGATGCTCAAGCAAAGCGCAAAGCTTCAACAGATACTGAAGCACAGCCAAAACGACAAAGGTCTATGCCGATCCCTACATCTGCCCCAATGTCATCGGTCATCATACCTCAAGAGCCCACCACCGATGAAGTCACAGAGGATATCCCATCGGCAAGCTCAGCCGATCCCCCACACGACATACTCCAGGTTGCCTTCCTCCAGTCAAGCACAGGAAATTGCCTTGAAACAGGTAAACCAATCAGCCCATCTGATTTTACAATACTCATACTTACCCCTAACTGATCTCCTTTTCTCTCTCTCAGGAACAAGATTCCCCGAACAGCTTATTTTCCTTTGCCATTGACATTTCTGACGACGATGGAGAGGAGACAAGTTCTTCTCTTGCACTGGGAACAATATCGGCAGAGACTAAATCCAAGTTGGAAACCCTCCTGAACTTGCTACAGCAAGGAACCGCCCAACTGGTAGATGATTCGGACCCCGCAAAGGCAATTTTCAAAACAATTCGTGGCCAGGTCCCTGCCGATGTTGAAGAAATACTCTTCCCAGCAGCTCACTTAGAAAGCCGCCAACTGCAATATCAACGGGCTGCTCAGCGCATTGCCGATAGAGCAGCTCAAGCTCAACTTAAAGAAGAGATGCTACAACTGAAACAAATCGCTGATGAGAAGCACAAAGGGCATCGTCAACTTGCAGACTTCAGGTGCTGCACTTAAGCAGAAAATCTTGGATCTATCAGCAAGGAAGGTAGCTCTATTGGCTGAATTGAAAGAAATCGACGCAGCCTTAACTCATGCTCAACAAGAAGAAAGCCAGCTACCCAATGCCGTCAAAGCCCTTCAGCAAGAAAGAGATATCCAAGCTCGCAAAGCTTTAGCCATGAAGAAAAAACTCAAGCCTGTGGAGGGTGCTGCCGATGACGATATCAAAGAAATGGAGGAAGCCGACCAGATTCGCCTGCGTGCGATATTAGCTATCCAATCCTTGTTGAACGTGTAATCTTATTTATTGTATCGGCACTTTATGAGACATTGACACCCTTGCATAATTCTAGCCGATAGTACTGTTATCGGCACTTATACTTTTATGCATCTGTCCAGATACTAGGGTAATATCTCTTTAAATATTTTCCATTTAACGCTCTGGGAAACACAACCCCTTCGAGGGTTTCTAAAATATATGCATTACCAGGAATAGACTGATTTATCCGATATGGACCTTCCCAATTAGGAGACCACTTTCCAAACTTTGAACTTTTAGGTCCCAATCGGTAAAATCAACTTCCAGACCAGATCTCCATCGGCAAACTCTTTTACTTTCACCTTCTTGTCATACCATCTAGCTACTCTTTTCTTATTTTCTTCGATACTAACTAAAGCCCTTAACCGATGACCCGCCACATCTTCCAACTCATCCTTCATAAGAGTATTATAATCATCGGCTGTCAGCTGATTTTGAGAACGTATTCGTCTAGAGCCAACCTTAATTTCCCAAGGCAATACTGCATCGTGTCCATATACTAACTGATAAGGCGTTACTTTGGTTGCACCATGACATGACATCCGATATGACCACAAGGCTTCATTTAATACTGTATGCCACCTCCTAGGATTTTCTTCAATTTTGCGCTTAATGAGTTTGATGATCCCTTTGTTAGAAGCCTCAGCTTGACCATTAGCTTGAGCATAATATGGAGAAGAATTTAAAATTTTAATTCCCATACCTACAGCAAACTCATCAAATTCTCCTAATGTAAACATAGTACCCTGATCGGTAGTGATAGTCTGAGGAATACCAAATCGGTAAACAATATGCTCTTTCACAAAATCAATCATATTGACCGATGTCACCCTTTTTAAAGGAATTGCCTCAACCCACTTTGTGAAATAATCGGTAGCAACCAGAATAAATTTATGTCCCTTACTCGATGGCGGATAAATCTGACCAATGAGATCAATAGCCCATCCCCGGAACGGCCATGGTTTGATTATAGGATTCATAGCCGATGCAGGCGCTCTTTGAATATTACCAAACTTTTGACACCCCTGGCATCCCCTTAAAATATTTAAAACAATCTTCAAGAATAGTCGGCCAATAGTACCCATTCCTTCTGATCATCCATTTCATCTTGAAAGCCGATTGATGTGCCCCACATACTCCTTCATGAATTTCACCCATCAAGCTTTTCGATTCATCATTGCTAACACATCTGAGTAAAACTCCATCTATAGTTCGATAATATAACTCATCATCGAGGAGCACATATTTGGTAGCTTGGAACCTTATACGTCTCTCAACCTTTCTATATGGATCCTTTAAATAATCGACAATCTCTTTCCTCCAGTCATCGGTATCAACTGCCGATGTTAGCACTTCCTGAATAGGCTGATACCCTGAAGCATGCTGAGCTAGTCGATTAGCTTCCTCATTATGCAATCGAGAGATATGTTCAAGACGAAAATCTCTAAATCCTTTCAACAATTGCAAACATCTTTCATAATACGAAATCAAAGCTTCACTTCGGCATTCATAAATTCCAGCCAATTGATTTATAACTAGCATAGAATCACCAAAGATTTCAACAACATCGGCACGTATCTCCTTTAACAATTCTAACCCTTTTATCAAGGCTTGGTATTCAGCTTGATTGTTTGTCGCTGTAGCAACAATCGGCAATGAAAACTCATACTTCTTTCCTTGAGGTGAAATTAACACAATGCCGATACCTGCTCCTTCACCACATGTGGACCCATCGAAGAAAAGTGTCCAGGGAGCAATCCCCAGAGAGTCCACCGTATTACAATGCTGAGTGACAAAATCAGCCATCACTTGTCCTTTAACTGCCTTAGTTGATTTGTAGCGTAGTTCAAATTCTGATAATGCTAAAATCCATTTGCCGATTCTACCACTTAATATCGGCATCGACAGCATATACTTGACCACATCGTCTTTGCATATGACCGTACATTCGGCAGATAACAAATAATGCCTTAATTTGACACAAGAAAAATATAAGCACAGACACAATTTTTCGATAGCCGAATACCTCGTCTCAGCATCCACTAATCTTCTGCTCAAATAATAAATAACATGTTCTTTCCCTTCAAATTCTTGAATAAGAGCTGAACCGATAACTGTATCATCAGCTGACAAATATAACCTGAAAGGCTTCCCATGTTGAGGTGGAACTAGCACTGGAGGATTTGATAAATATTTCTTAATTTCATCAAGGGCTAATTGCTGTTCAACTCCCCATACAAATTCCTGATCAGCTTTCAATTTAAGTAGTGGGCTGAAAGCCTTGATCTTACCCGACAGATTAGATATGAATCTTCTAATGAAATTAATCTTACCGATCAAAGATTGCAATTCAGTCTTATTGGCAGGAGCAATTACCTTGTTAATTGCATCAATAGACTTCCTACTGATTTCAATGCCCCGCTGATGCACCATAAAACCCAAGAATTGTCCTGCCGATACACCGAATGCACATTTATTAGGATTCATCTTCAATCCATGCTTCCTTGTGCACTCCAGTATTTTTCGCAGATCGGCTAAATGTGCTGTGATATCTCCAGACTTAATCACTACATCATCAATGTAGATCTCCACTAATGTGCCGATGTACTCATGAAAAATAAAGTTCATAGCCCTTTGATAAGTAGCACCGGCATTCTTCAAACCAAACGTCATGACTATCCACTCGAACAACCCCACATGACCCGGACATCTGAAAGCAGTCTTGGGAATATCTTCCTCAGCCATGAATATTTGATTGTAACCTGCATTACCATCCATGAAGCTGATAATTCGATGTCCAGCCGCAACATCAATCAACAAATCAGCAATTGGCATTGGATAGCCATCCATTGGTGTGGCTTTATTGAGATTCCTGAAATCAATACAGACACGAAGTTTTCCATTTTTCTTATAAACAGGAACCACATTAGAGATCCACTCTGCGTATCGACATTGCCGAATAAACTTTGCTTCAATTAATTTAGTTATTTCGGCCTTAATGTCAGGAAGTACATTAGGGTTGCATCGGCGCGCTGGCTGCTGATGTGGCCGAAATCCAGATTTGATAGGTAACCGATGTTCAACTATCGATCGGTCTAATCCAGGCATCTCAGTATAATCCCAAGCAAAACAATCTTTATATTCTTTTAACAAATCTGTTATTCGCTGCTTACACTTGGAATCTAACTTAGCACTAATAAAAGTAGGTCTTGACCTATCACCACCACCGATATCTACTTCTACTAAATCATCTGCCGATGTGAACCCTTGACCTAATTTTCCATCATCGGCAAACCTATCCATTAAAACTCCTCTTCAGAACCGACTGCTTGGATCGGTGGAATTTCATAATCAGCAACTCTAAGGAACTCTTTTTCCCAAGCTTCTCCTGATATGCATTTAGTTCGCTCATAAGTATCTGATTCTGCCGATGCGATGATATAAGAAGAATCACCAGGGACGACCTCAATCTTATCCCCAATCCACTGTACGAGGCATTGATGCATTGTAGAAGGAACACAACAATTAGCATGAATCCAATCCCTCCCTAGAAGCAAATTATATGCACCCTTGCCATTGATAACAAAGAACGTTGTTGGCAAGGTTTTGCTGCCGATGGTCAATTCAACGCACACTGCCCCTTTAGCCGGTGACACATTGCCTTCAAAATCTTTCAACATCATATCGGTTTTGGTCAAGTCTTGATCTCCTTTACCAAGTTTCCGATACATCACGTAAGGCATAATATTAATCGCAGCCCCTCCATCAATAAGTACCTTAGACACAGGCTGCCCATCAACTCTGCCCTTCACAAATAAAGCCTTAAGATGCTGTCTCTCGTCATCGGTAGGTTTCTTAAAAATAGCCATCATTGGATCTAGTGTTAGCTGAGCTACTTGATCAGAGAGAACAACTTCTTCCTCATTATCGGATAGTGCCAGAAACTCCATCGGCAACATGAATACCATATTAACATCTGCCGATGGACCCTTATTTTTGTGTTTCACCTGCCACTGCTGATGACCAGACCTTTCATTGGAGGAATTTTCCTCTTGGTATAAATCCTCCTGACGCTCACGTTGCATCCTCCTTCTCTGCGTCTTTGTCAAACCCTCTGGGCACCATCGAGGAAACTTGGTTTTCCAAACCGGTTGATAACAAGTCCTAGTTGGTTCTACACGACGTATATTAGGGTCCCTGTAGAATATTTCCTCATCGGGAACTCTTGCGTTTGCCATCTCCTCAAGCTCCTCTTGATTCCTTGGAAAATATCCAGCGCGTTTACCAAGCCTCTCATGTACACTAAGTCTGCCCCCCAGCCGATCATGCACTGATGCTCTGCCTCTGATCGGCTCGTTGATAGACAAACCCTGACTACCACGTTGAAACCTCCTTTCTGAACGATTGACTCCGTAATAACCATTACACTCAGGGCAATTTTCAACAGTTGGCAATTTAATACCTTCTTCCCAGCAATGGATGAAAAACGGACATCTCCAATGATCTTTATGTCGATTCCATTCTTCCTGACGTCTCATTTCTTGCTGTTGTCGGTATCGGTCATTACGTTGACGCCAACCCTCCTGTTGCCTTCGATGAGTAATCACAATGCCAGGTCGAGGAGGATTTTTGGAACTACTGCTTTCTCCTAGCAAACCCTTACTCTTTGCATCATCGGTAGTTATCCGATGTTGGGGGTCCACTGACGCGTTTTTCTCAGCAGCCTCTGATGTCAATACCTTGGTCTTTCCTTTGGCATCCAACATATTTGCTGGAAAAGGGTGTTGATCAATTTTCATCGGCTTCTGGGCCTTGGAAGTACCAAACTTAATTCTCCCAGATTCAATAGCCGATTGTAACTGTTGCCTGAATACCTTGCACTCATTTGTACTGTGTGAAGTTGCATTGTGCCATTTGCAGTACAAAATCTTCTTCAACTCTTCTGCCGATGGGATCACATGATTAGGTGACAGCTTAATTTGGCCCTCTTGAAGCAGAAGATCAAATATTTTATCGGCCTTGGTGATATCAAAGGTAAACTTTTCTGGCTCTTTTTGACCAAAGGGACATGATATCGGCTTTTTATTCTTAACCCACTCAGCTAAGCCGATAACTGGTTCTTCATCAGAGTCAGAATCTCCTACTTCTTCAACAAATGATACCTTTTTACTCCAGTTCTTTTTAGGTTCAAAAACCCTAGTATCTTGATCAGAGATCCTTTACACAAGATGACTGAGGCTTTCAAACTCCTGAGAAGCATATCTGTCTTTAAGATGTGGCAATAACCCTTGAAAAGCCAGATCGGCAAGCTGCCGATCATCCAGCACCAGGCTATAGCACTTATTTTTTACATCTCGTAGCCTTTGTACAAAGTTCTCTACCGATTCATCATTACGCTGTCTCAATTTTACTAAATCGATAAGCTTCTTTTCATGGATTCTAGCAAAGAAATATTTATGGAATTGTTTTTCTAGATCAACCCAAGTAATAATAGAATTTGGTGGTAATGAAATGAACCATGTAAATGCTGATCCAGACAAAGATGATGAAAATAATCGAACTCTTAATTCATCTCTGTTAGCTGCCTCTCCACATTGAATAATGAAGCGATTGACATGTTCCATTGTTGATGTATCATCTTGCCCAGAGAATTTAGTGAAATCCGGTACCTTGTACCGATTTGGGAGAGGAATTAAATCGTATGCAGGAGGGTATGGAGTCTGATAAGAATAAGTATTGACCTTGGGCTTTATCCCAAATTGTTCCTTCATAATTTCTGCTATCTTATCGGCCCAAAAAGCATCAGCCTCCTGCTGACGAACTGGTTGAATTTCTACAGGAGGTGCCTGCTGACATCCCTCCACATATCTTTGTAGCCCACGATCTCCAGCAATCGGCATATTTGCCGTTACTTGTGGCCCATTAGCCTGTTGGAAAGGATTCATCGGCTGGGCTGCCGATGCTTGATTCTGGAAACCAGCTTGCATATGACCTTGTTGAATCCCTGCAACCTGCTGATTTTGCTGAACTGTATGTTGAACAGGTAACTGTCCTGACCAATCATTATTAGAACTCATCGGTACAAAACTTACCGATGGCTGGTAATTTGCTGATATTGTTGGATAATTATAACTGGTTTGAGGCATGAACTGAACCCCAGTTTGACTCATAGCAGGGGCTTTCTGCTGCATCGGCAGTAAGCTCGCCGATGGACTTGAATTGAATGTTTGAACCATAGGCATCTGGAAACCTCCTGAAGTTGGTTGCACAGAAGTAGTTGCGGCATATTGAGGCACTTGAGCCATCGGCGAAACGGCCGATGGTATAGGCGCTCTTCCTACTGCATCAAACACTTGAGGTAATCTAGGATTGAAAGCAGATGACTCTGGAGGCATGCCATATCCCCACCAATTAGTAGGAATCTGGCTATTCTGAGATATAGGGCCTGACATAGCTGATGCCGATAGATCTGTATTAAGCTGAACTCGCCCTCCTGGTAGTACCTAATCTGATTGTATCGGTGTAGATTGAATATTAGGTGAGCCTGCCAATACTGGAGGGGAAGTAACTTCTGTACCCACAACGGCCGAAGGAGCCGATGGAGCTTTGACAGATGCCGGCTCTGGTTGATGATAGGCAGGCCCAACGTAATGTGGCGCCGCTTGTCCTTCTTTGAGAGTTCGAACCACAGCATTATGAACAGTATTGGACAGCACATTGGAATGATTAATCAAAGCATGATTTACTGCAGAATTAACCATCTCTTGAAGTTTACCAGGATTGGAGTCAAAGGTAACCTGCCGAGGCAACGGCAAATCTTGCTTCTGGATGACTTGTCCACTCTTGTTCAAGCTAAACGATCTCAGGCAAAGCTGCTTGTATTCTTCTACAGCCTTTTCCATAGCCTGCCTCTGTTCTTCCTTGAGATCTTCTTCTGATACTGCGATAATGTTCCCTGAATCGATCTCGGAGTTGAACATATTGATTGATCTGTCCCACCGGGCGTGCCAAAAGATGTGTTGATGCAAAAGTGAATCTGCAAACACAAAGGGCTAATACCCGAATCGATATCCAAAGCGTGCCAGTCGATTTGACCTGCTAATCGACAAGGATGAAGATACGAACACTTTGGTCCTGACAACAGCGATACGCCCGGAAGTCACGGCCAAGAGGTGCTCACGCGGAACTCAAGAATCGCCGAAGGTCGTACTGAAAACGATGCAGCTCGCCGAATCAATGAGAACTTGTAAAAAAGGAAAAATATGCAAATTGACGAAGTCGCCGAAAAGTAAGTAGATGCGAATAGGAGTAAAAATTGGTTTTGATATTGATTGATGTTATTCTCTATTACATTGCCCCTTACTCCATATTTATACCCTGATCTAAAGAGACACAACCAAACACAACTAGGACACCAATCCCATATCTAAGGAACACGTGACTCTTACATGAATCATACCCTAACAAATATAGAAAAGGAAATCAACTCCTATCTATTTCCCTATCCGCCTCAATTACGATGGAAACCTCACCGTCCTCTTTTCCATCGGCATACTCCCTATTTCATCGGCAGTAGTCTTCAAGTCTTCCTTCATCGGCATACTCCCTGTTTCATCGGCAGTAGTCTTCAAGCCTCCCTTCATCGGCATACTCCATGTTTCATCGGTAGTAGTCCTCAAGCCTCCCTTCATCGGCATCGACAATAATACCTCCAACCTCATCGGCAACGCCCGAGTCCAAATCAACCTTTCCATCGACCATCACCAGCTATCGGCAACCATCTTTTCAAACTGGCTTTCATCAGCTATCAAAGTATTCAATAACTTTCCCCTTGCCGATTAGTCCACTCCGATTATTTTGACACGTGCAAAAAACGGTGTCAACAACACCTTACAACCGCAGGACCACCAAGTTCCGACCATAGCCCTTCCTGTCGGAGCCAACCGAACCTCTTATACACCCTCTCCTTTCTCCTTCTCGTTTGTAACCCCACTACAGACTTCGAGCACCTGGGCTCAGGAATAAAGTCACCGACCGACCCCGACTGGACGTAGGGCACGTTGCTTGAACCATTATAAATCCTGTGTTATTGAGTTCTAGGCCACCTTCGATCACAACGTACAGCAAAACTACAAATATTTACTAGTTGGTCACTTTTTGCACCGATAGTTGGCACCGTCTGTGGGGAAGACGTTGTACGTTCAACACTCTTTTGGTCAACGGATGACCCATTTTTCTGCCACCCCCGCCATGGCGGGCTCAGGCGATACGATTCATTTCGGCTCGCTGGAGTTCCTCACACTCTCGCCCACCAGGATGCGGGTTCCACCCATCTTCGAGCCATCCCAGGCCTTTCACTTTGGGAGCCTGGACTTCGTCGCTGACCGGCTCGGCATACTCCACCTCTGTGAGGAGGCTCGTGACCCGACACCCATTGGAGGGACGTCCTCCATCGACTCCGGGACGCGCGACTTTGACGACGCGGCATCTGCGCTTCATTCCGAGCAAACTCTCTGCTCAAACCCCGCTGTGAGTAATATACATGCTGTTATTTACTTACTACGCTATATCTTCCGTCAAATACCCGGTGGGTTACCGTTGTCCCCGTCGCAGCCGCCATACGGCCGGTTCCCCTATGGCCTCACGTCTTCCGCGGACGCATACGCCTGGGGACTCCAAAAGGTGCTGGTGCCGCACCCTCTCACGTCTGAGTTCATGGGGATGGCGAGCTATGCGCCCACCTGTTTCCTTGACATCATGGATGACGACGTCGGGAGCGACGGCTCCAGCATCGACGACGTGACGCCTAGCCACCATCGATCCTAGGAGTACGATGTGGCGGATGCCCCGAAACAGCCGCTAGGGGTAACGGAGTCCTTTCGAACCCACGCCCCGCTGGGCCCTCATGCGGAGACCCCCGAGCTCACACGTGAGCATAGGGAGGATCTATGATGACAGTGGCCGCATCAGCCATCAACTGCACCAGCGCGCTCGGTGCACCACACTATGCCCTGTACGCATAGACCGGCGAGCGGCGCTCGGGGTCACGCCCATCAGCCCCAGCGCAATGCCCTGGTTCAGGGGACCGACCCCCACAGCTGGCTCGGGCCAGTCAGAACACTGTCGCCACGGTAATGCTCCTGCGCAGCCTGTCCGAGCCAAACGACCCTTGTGAATAGGCAATCCACCGGAACCTCTGGGCACTGGTGGAGACCACCGCCGTTCAACAAGCAGAGTGCTCCATATTGCGACGCCGACTCGTGACCTCGCTCCCCGTCCGGGGAACAGGGACGCAGCAGATGGGGCACTACACCCTGCCATCGCCACAACCATCGATTACGGCATAAGAAGCCGTAACCATACCTCATCTTGACTTGACGATCGCCCCGTGCTGACCACCTATCTACGCATGGCTCGGGCCGAACCAAGACGCGCGCAACGTCGACCAGAGTCCTAGCCCTGATAGCTTGGAACCACGAACCTTTATCCAACACCGCCAGCAAGCGCCTTTTCCGCCGTGCTTTAACGGGGGCCACGACAAAGGTAACGCCAAGTGCCAGGATCGAGACGAGGGCCCCTCCACATAGAGGGGAAAAAAGAACAGAAAGGATCGCCACCAACCGGCTAACTTCGCATCGGTCGCCGCGACCGATCACGCGGGCACGCAGCCCCAGCAAGACCCTCCGAGCCACTTCCATGATCTCATGGAGAGCCCGTGCACCAACCACGACTACCCCGTCAAACACCTCTACAAGGACTGCCAGCTCCTCAAGCGCCTACTGAGGTAGGCTAGCAAGCCAAGGGAAGAAGAAGGCGAGGAAGCAACAGCCAAGGGCAGGGGCGTAGCGGGCAAGGATCCAGACGACTGAAGTGATCTGACTGGAAGCCTACCGACGGAAGGACAACGACGATGATGCTCTCTCCGAGGACCTTGGAACAACTATGTCTTTTCTTCTTTTCCTAAGTTTTAGTCTTACCTTTTACTTAGTGAACGCTCCTATAAGAGCACCCCGACCTGAACACTTTTTGGCTCGGGACGCTCGAGGGGCTCCACTAGGGGGCTCTACTACCCCTCTGTTTTTGTTTTTACCTGAAGTACTCTTTTACTTTTGTATGAAGGAACTCCTTCCTACTCGAATAAAATGGTAGTTTGTTCCTTTGTTTTACCTTACGTAACTTTGCTTTAGAACATTCCGACTGATCGCACCCCACCTTTTCCTATAGCTACAACCGGCCGAGCCTCGCAGGCCACGCCCTGGGCTTGCGAAGTTGCAGCCCACAGAACAAATGAGCACATACAAGAAAGAAAGAAATTTAAAACAAAATTATGCTAAGGAAGAACTAAGGAACAAAAGGGAACAAGCTTCCCCGAATGGAGCAACTCTATTACAAAAACAAAAACCAATTGCAGTCATTAAAACACACATGAATGTTTTACACAGGGGTTCCCCCCCCCACAAACTTAAACATCTTACATTTTACTAACTACTTATATTTAAAAAGGTATTAAACTGACCCCGTGGCATCTGTTGACGACATGACCGACGAAGGCACAGTCTGCTCGCTCCCCGACAGCACGACATTTGGCTTGATCAGGGCCGAGGTGATGTTCCCACCTGAACCAGGCTCCATGCTATCTGTAGGCTCAGAGGCATCCTCTCCATGCATGCTTCGGGCCATGTCTTGACGGTGAACATCCATCACCCACTCGGCGGAGACTTGCTCTAACACCGACCGCGCGTGCGGCAGCAGGCTCACGCCGATTGACTGGATGCCCTCCATGCTCAGGCATTCAGCATACCCGCCGCAGATAGTGGTGAAGTCCAGATTCGTGTCGTACGTCGCCACCGAGGTCAGCACCCCCGACGCTCCATAAAACAGCCCGCTCCTGACGAGGTCCTTGACCGTGTCTAGGACCTCTACCAGCTAAACTACGAGCGCGCTGGTACTTGGCGCCGACCCGAAGACTTCCACGACGACGAGCTGGGTAGCGTTGCGGATCTAGCCGAGCTCCCCTTTGAGAGCACGTCGCTCTTCATGGGACTTGGCCAGCTCCTCGACATTCTGGTTGAAGTTCATCCTGGTCGTCTCCAGGTCTCGCTCCAGCGCCTTCACCTTTTCACCCAGCTCTGCAAGAAGGGCGACAAGCTCAGAAACAGGCTGGAGGGAAAAATCAACACCACGAGAAAACAAAAAGGTACGCACCGATGCGAGAGGCCTCAAGAGTGGAGAGATCCTCTGCCTGTCGAGCCATCTGATTGCGCAGCCGGGCACTCGCGTCCTCCATCCCCATCACTTGGTCCTAGAGCGTGAGCACTTCCCGATCCGCTTCCGTCTGGGCCCTCTGCTCCGCCTCCAGGGCCTTCTGTGCCGACTCCAGGGTGGCTCGCTCTAGCTCAAGGGCTGCCAAGGCCTCTTGGAGCGTCACCTCGGTGCTCGCCAGGGACGTCCGCAGCCCCGCCTTAGTCTTCGCCTGGCGGACCTTTGCCACCTCGAGCCCTCGCTCGGCAGTAGTTGCCCGCCCTGCCGCACGCTGATCCTTCGCCCATGCCGCAGCCGCCTCGGCCGCTCGGGCCTAGGACTCGCGGTAGGCGGACTCCACCTAGTGCTCAAGCTCAGCCATCCAGGCGTGTTTTGCCTGGAGGAAGTGCGACTTGCGGGACGACACCTTCCTTATTTCCTGTGAAAAGCAGGCATGATAAAAACAACCGACGAAAGATTCAAAGGGCAAGGAGAAGTACCAGAAACTCACCTCCGCGGTGAGCTGCAGGTCGACCTCAACCAGCTACTGGGCAAACTGGGTCTACTTCCGGGCACTCTCTAGCTTTGCGGACAACTTGGTGAGCTCGGACACCGCGGCATGCCCTTGCCCCCAAAAATGTCCCAGAGCTGGTGCTCCCAGGAATCGCGGAGGATGAACCTCGCCTTCAACGGGTCCTCGAGGAAGGGCCACTCTAGGTCACCCTCCGATGAACCACCGGAGGGCCTAGCCTCCAACCGGACCACCGCCAGCTCCCGCGGTGACACCGATGGATCCGCCACGGTATCCGCCTCGTCGTCAGACAGGATCTCCACCACCACATTCGCATGAGACACCGCCTAGCGTCCCAACTCTGTTTCGGCCATGCTTCCCTCCTACGACTTCGGCTCCAACGGCAGGGATGGGGCGTGTAGCCCTCCACCCGGCGAGGTGGGGAGCTTGCCCCCCCCGTCTCCTCCACCGCGACCGGCGGAGGAGGGGCCGCAAGGGTTACCTCCACCACCAGCATCGGGATCGCCGCCAACAACGTCACCGCCACTGTCACATTACTAGCAGCCGCCCCGAGGGACACCACCCCTGGGAGGGAAGGCTTTGCCGCCGCCACCCCGCTGCCCCCTCGCTCACCGCAACACGCTGCAGAGTGGGCCTCCAAACCTCCTACACGGGGGCCAGGGCAATGCTCAACCTCGGCGTCGTCCGACCATTGACAAAAATCATGGGTAAGCCACACTCCAAAAAGACTCGACCACCAAAAGTCGAAGAAGCAACAAAAAGAAACATACCAGGTGGCGAGCGGCACTACTCTGAAAATAGGCTCCGACGACGATGGGCCCATAGGACAAGGACCAGTCCTGGACTGCGACCCATGCCCCCTCACTTTAGACGGGGTTAGAGTCATCCAAACCCGCTCCTGCCCGGCCTGTGGGTCGCTATGACCTCTGGCTCAAGGCTCCTCGACCGAAGCAACGGGCGGGGCGTCCCTCGACTGTGAGTCGCACGTCGACCGAGTGCTAGTCTACCCCTCGAACCACCCAGACTGTTCGGCTTCATCCATGGCACACAGGGCCTCCTCCGACCGCAAGTTCGGCGTTGGCACTGGTCCTATCGCCGCACATTCACCGGGCCGCCCCTCGGACCACCTGGCTCATCCAGCCACGTCCGCCATAGGCGACGACGTAGCTGGCAACGCCATCGAGGGGTGCGGCGACCGCGTCCACTTCACCGCTCGCTCGCCAACGGCGTCCGCGCTAGCCGCACGCTTCCTCGACGCAGGAACCTCCATGTGCCGTGCGGCCTCCTGCTCCTCACCAGCAGATGTCGCCGTAGGGTTGCAACGCACCACCGAGGTCGCAACGACCTCCCGACTGTCCTCCTCGTTGGAGAAGACCATGTCGTCCAGATCCATAGGATCATCCGACGTGAGTTCCGACTCGACGTCGCTTGCACGTTCCCCGACTCTCATGCGCTGGGCGACCTCCTTCTTTTTCTCTTCTTTTCGATAAACCTCCTTGGTTTTCTTCTTCTTCTGGGCATCTACCGCCTCCTTCTAGGTGGCTTGTCGGGCCTGGCCCACTGGCCCCTTAGGAAGGTGAGGCCGGGACTTGTATCTCCCAAGCCCCTATGGAAGGAATGAACCGAAATAAAAAAAGAAGAGGGGCAGAGGAAAAATCACGAGCAAAGTAAGGGAGCATACCAGCGAGGGCACGATTGAGGCATTAAACGGTATGGGTTTTCCCACCACCGTCTCTTTAGGCCTCAGCTGCAACACTCGGCCGTCGCGACTCCAGATCTCGTCGTCCGACAGCTCCTCCGGCGACATGCGGTCTGGGTCTGACCAGCCGTCGTACTTCCACATCGGGTGCGTCCTCTCCGCCAACGGCGTGACCCGACGATGGTAAAGGGTGTGGAACACCCACACCCCATCGAGGTCGTCCCTTACAAGCTTCTAGAGCTCCTCCTCGATGGCCTCCACCTTGTGCCTCTCCATGTGGGCGCAGCCCCACGACCAACTCTTCTGGTTCACTGGCCTCTCACCGGTAAACACCGAAAACGGCGCCCCCGCCGAATTCCTAATGTAGAACCACTCCCCATGCCATCCCCGGTTGGAGTCACATGGGGAGTATGCAGGATACGAGCCCCCCCACGTGCGGCTTCCTCTGCAGGGCGAAGCCTCCGACCGAAGCGATCTTGACCGAACTCCAGTCCGTCATGGCTCTGCCAGAGAAGAAGAGCCGAAAGAGGTCCACGTGCGGCTCCATCCCAAGGAAAGCCTCGTAGATGGTGACGAAGCCAGTGATGTGCAGCACCCCCATCGGATTGAGGTGCTGCAGTTCTAGACCCCACTCATTGAGGAGCCTACGCAGGAACCAGTGCACGGGGTATCCTAACCCACGCTCGTGGAAGGTAAGGAAAGACACCACCTCATCAGGATGAGGTTGCGAGAACTCATCCTCCTTCCTGGGGACCCTCCAGTGCACCACCTCCTGCGGTGGTAGGAACCCCTTCACGACGAACGCCTCCAGCACCGACGCCCTCATGGTGGATGACCTCCAGTCCGACATTTTGGTGAGTTCCTCTCTTTCCCTTGCTCTCTCCTCTTCTTTCCTAGAAACCTCCGTAGCTCTCAGGAATGCTCACGACAAAGAGGAGGAGAGAAGGCGGCGGCAGACGAAGAACAGACAAGAGAGTGGAACGAAAACCCTCTCCCCTCTCCTACTTAAGGAAAAGGGAGCGGCGGTTATGGAGGGATGCACCGATCGGGGAAGCCAGAACGACGGGGGGAGATTTTCTCTTTCTTTCATTTAAGGCAGATAAGACGCGCCCTGCTCGATGGAACGACTCCTAATCAGATGGGATGTGGCCTGGCCATGGCCCACCACTACCGCACGTTCAACCACTACCACACGACGGGCACAGGAACCGAAGCGCCACCACACGCTGGTGGCTCCCCACTTCCCCAGGCCAGACCTAAAGGAACCAGAACGATAGGTAAGGATAGACACCGATTGATAGGTAAGGAAGCGAAGGGGCACCCCATGTAGGCTATGCCAACTCTGTCGCGGATGACAAGCATGGGTCCCGGTCGGACATTTCTGACTAAAGCTCTCTAAACCCCGTCACTCAGGTCGTCAGAGTCCTAGTCAGACTTTTTTGACTAAGGCTCTCCGAGCCTCGTCACTCTAGTCGTCAAGGTAAACATTACCAAAACCCCCTCTATTTCATTACAAACATTCATACATCCATACGCGCATTCATCTCATACGCCTGAACCCCCAGGACGGTTAGGGCATGAATCGCCCAGGGGCTCAGGAACTAAGCATCGCACGTGCAGCGAAATGCACTAGAACGCTCCGTGTTGCGCCACGAAGCGGCGGCTTGCCTCATTCGACATGAGCAACCAAATAGAGCCAGGGGAGAAAATCGTAGATGAGCACTGTGTGGCCTTCACCTGGTCTAGCAAATCGGGTCATCTCAACCTTCTCGTTCGATCCTAAATCTCTCGCTAAGCCCACAGAATCTCTATCGAGGAGAGGCCATTAGGCCACCTGGGTCAGTCTATGGAATGACCTAGGCATCTGTCGGGCTGCAGGTAAAGGAATAGTGGAATGCCACAAGAGGGCTATGCTGACCCTGTCACGAACGACGGACCTGGATTTCGCTCGATCACACCTGTTAGCGAGCTCACCGAGCTAGTCTTCAAGCCCGAGCGATCGGGATAGGCGACGAAACTCAGCCCCTTTGGCTATGAGGAACTGGATGAGGTAGCGCAAAAAGACTCACACCAACCCCCACGAAGGCCCGATAAGGCTCGGGGGCTCAAATGCCAAGGGACCACGACTTCGAACTCGCGTCGACTGGATCAGCGACATCCGACTACGGCTCTTGGGACCACGACTCTAAACTCACGTCGACTGGATAGGCGACATCTGGCTACGACTCTTGGGACCACGACTCTGAACTCGCATCGACTGGATCAGCGACATCTGGCTATGGCTCTTGGGACCGTGACTTTGAACTCACGTCGACTGGATCAGTGACATCCGGCTACGGCTCTTGGGACCGCGACTCCAAACTCGCGTAATGGCTTCACTAACTAAAACTAACTCTCTATCCACAGCGTGCATCGACGCCTGGGTCTACCAGCGACTCCACCTCACTCGATCCCACGGCGCGCACCGACGCCAAAGATCAAACTCTGTTGCATCCAAAACTAAGCTATCTCTGTTCACGGCGCACATCGACGCTAGGGCTTGTCTCAAACTAAACTTCCTCACCCGATCCCCGATGCGCATCAACGCCGGGATGAGTAAGTTCTGTCTCAATCCAATCCCCGCGCTTAAAAACACCTCGGCTGCACAACGACGCCATGGTTAAAATTATGTCTTAAAACTCAAAACACGCGCACCCACAGACACAACACAAAGAACCCCTAGCCGATTCTGCCCAAACCACCTGGGGGCTCGGGGGCTGTGACAGAACCGACCAATTATACGAAATTAAGTAAGAAAATCATCCACCAGAGCAGACGATTGAGCAAACTTAAGCCCGTATAACCCGGTAGTCCGTGAAATCACGAAGGATTTCAAACCAACTCGTGTCCCAGCCGTGATCGTAATAAGTTTAGCGGTCACCATCACATATTACATAAAAGTTCACATAACAGATACATCAGAGTTTCAACATAGTTATTACAAACCAGTTCGAATAAAAAGTAGCGGAAGTCTTTTGTTCAAATCACACACACACACACAGAGTTGAAATATAGTGCCAGCGGATGATCATCTCCAACAAAAGCATTAGATGAGACGTAAGGAATGACCATGCCCATGGTCCTAAGCATCACCCATCGCAGGATACAGGCAGTTGATACAGTAGCCATAGTACATCTGCCCATCTGCAACAAGTGGGAATAAAACCCTGAGTATGAGAAGGTACTCAGCCAGACTTACCCGACATAACTGAAAATAATGACACCAAGGATTATGAATGGCTTTATAGTAGGGTAGCTGACTCATTTGCAAAAAGAAGCATTTTTAGCATTTCAAGAACCTGTCTAAAAGCATTATTGCCAAGTTAATTATTATTAACCTGTCAACTAGGTTTGCACCTATGCTGGAGTAAACATGTGATTAAGCAGATAATGATAACCAATGATCATTAAACAACTTCCATACTGTCATATTCACTATAACTGTCCAAGTGTTCCATAACATTTACTATGATGAAGTAACTCAAGTCAAGTGCTCACTATCCAGGAGCGATGGCGATTCGAATCGATTCCTAACCAGCTGGTGATTTATTCCTTACACAAACCTCACTCACCCGCTAAAGTGAGATATTGATCACCGAGTCAACTTTCCAGGAATCTCGAGTTTGCCAGGAACCACATGTACCCGGGGGCCGACCGACTGCACTTTGGTCTTATCATCCCGCCCCCGTGTCCTACCACACCTGCTCTGGTACAGTGCGTTGCGGGCAATCTACTCGGCCCGAAAAATCTCCCAGCTTCGCGGTCGGAAGGTACTTTATCCGGCCAGCTAAATGTAAGGCATGCGTTCAACATGACTCGAGGCCCAACAACGGTCGGTCCTTAATCGACACAGACGGAAACACTACAGTCCAGAACTCTGCAAGTCTCCGTCCGGTCTCAACTTCATTTAACACTTAGTTATACCATGACTTCATAGTCATCCAAGCAGATCCAGGTAACCACCTATAGCTCGCAGGTGACAGGAAATCACCCGACTTCTACCGGTCTAAGCCAGCTAAGCATTGACTCGACTGCGGATACCAGGGTAACAAGGATATAGTATAACAAAGGTAAACAAGGTATAATGCAGCAACGGTTGCAAACAACTCCTGAACGTAATGCATCAATTAAAGTAAAGCATTTAATTAAATCATTGCAAACCGAGAGAAAAATGCTCCGGGGCTTGCCTCTCTCGAAGGAGCTCGGACGGTGATCGGGGCACTCCGGAAGTTCCTCAACGTCCTCCTCGTCGGCTTCTGGCACTTCCTGCGGCTGCACCTCGAGCTGCTCCTCTGGCTCCTCGGGTATGACGACCGGGTTCTCGGTTTGCGATCCTGTATGATGCAATGTGCGTAAGTGATTATGCAAACGGTGCATCGAAGGAGATGAATGCAATGGATATGTTGAAATGCAAGGTAGTCAACATCATCTAAGAACTATACTACAAGCACATGTCATCTACTGCATTCTCTTCTACTACTAATATGTTAAGTTAACCTATCTTATGAAATGCTTCAAAGATACACCAAAGCTTTACGACTTTCTTAATCACACTTAAAGCGACACTGGCTTAAACCCTAGTTACTAATAGGTTTGAATAGCAACCTATATTTCTGATGCTCCTAAAAATCTGAGAAAATTGCAGTAGCATACTACTACCCTAAACAGACTACCATAAAAATTTCATGGCATTTGGATAAGTAAACTATCCTACACAAAAATGACAAGCTATAGCATGAAAATGAGCATGAAATTACTTTGTACTATGAAAAGTGTCAAACAACAGAATTAATATTTTTCCTAGGTTATTCATAGCATACAATGACTGTACAAAAATTACCACATGCATGTTTTATACAAATTTTGCTCTCTAGCAAAAATAACAAAAATCAGCCATTAAAGGCACTTGAACTACACCTCCAAAGTTTTCCACATCACATGCATGAAACATATTTTCCTTAGGAAGTACATGACATAAGAAGATGAACAAACTTGAAATCATATTTTTCTGAAGCCTATATATTTTTATACACATTTTTCAAGTTATCAGCAATTTACATGATTAAATAAAATCCTACAGAAAAGTATCCCAAAAATGACATGCAAAAATTTTCCCAAGTAGATCTGATGATAAGGAATCTAGCAAAATTTGTTTCAACAAATTTGGAGCAAGTTTGATCATCCAAACATTTTTCAAACCATTTCTATTTTCAAATAATAAAGAATAAACTCAAAACAATTCTTCAAAACTCTACTGGGCCGGCCCGAAGGGAACAGCTGGCCCATGGCCATCACCGGCCTGCGCGGCCCGAGCGCGAGGGAGGGGGAAACGGCCCAACAGGCGTCAGCCCCCGGCCTGGCTCGGCCTGGCCAGCCGAGGCGAGGCGCCTTGCCGGGGCGCGCGCTGGCGCGGCGGCGCGGCTCGGCCAGCGGCCGTCTCCGGCCACGGCAACGGCAGTGAGCGAGCGCAGGAGACGTGCGAGGAGAAAGCGAGCTCGGTAGGGTAGCTATGCGAGGCTGGAGGGGGAAAAGAAAACGGATTCCATGGCGGCCGTGCACAGCGGCGCCATGGCCGTCGGCGGCGAGACGCGGGGAGGCCCGACCTGTGCTCGGAAGGCAGAGCAAGCTCGAGCACGACTTCGAGGAAGGCGAGGCGGAGCTCGGGGCACGAGGAATTGGAGAATGGCGCGGTGGTTCGGGAGTTGGACGCCGGCGGAGCTCGAGCGCAGCGATGGTGGAGCTCGGAGCTCGCGGCTTTGGAGGAGAAGAGGAGGAAGTGCGGGCGCGAGTGAGCGAGTGCGCGGGCACCAGCAGGTGAAGGCGGGCGCGTGGGCGCGGTGCTAGGCCACGGCTGCCGTGCGGCGGGCGACGCCGGCGCGGAGTCGCCACGCGGCGGGATTCCTCTGTCGCGGTCGGGACGCGCGGCGCGGCGCGTCAGCGAGCAGGCGCGCGGAGGCAGGCCAGCGCGGCGCTGGGCTGGGCCGGGGCGCGGTGGAAGCGTGAAGCGCGCGGGGGCTTCGCTGGGCCGGCTTGCGGGGTTGGGCCGGAAAGGAGGCGGCGGCCCGCGAAAACAGAAACATTCTTTTCAATTTCCATTTTCAATAAATTTTCAAATAACAGTTTTCACATATTATTTTGAGCAAGAAAATGACCTCTTTTGAAAATGTACCAAAAATGAAAGTTGCTTAGAATTTAATTCCCTACAACTTTGCTTTTATGACCAAAGTCCAACTCTATCTAGATTTTAAATTATAGAATCAAAGTTAAATTTTAACTCAAAACCCTAATTTTGGGAATTTACTTTGGAAGCAAAATTTTGAATTAATTTAAATACAAACCTTGCTCCAAAAATTGTGCTAAACAATTCTAGATGATTTACAAGCATAACCAACAATTTCTACTCAACTAGCAAGCAAGAATCAGAGCAAAACAACTCTAATAAGTGTATGCATCATTTTCTTTTCACAAACATGTTTCGTATGTTTTGAAGTAATGTTTCAGTTGTTATATGCAAGATCATGCATGTAGGATTAGGATGCTTGATGATGCATGACATGTATGATTAGCAGTGCCTATATGTAGGCATAACACCGGGGTGTTACAGCCCTCCCCCCTTATAAAAATCTCGTCCCGAGATTTGGGTTACGAACCATTTGTTATAAAATTCTTCATAAGCTTTTTGTAGATACTCTCCTGTTTCCCAAGTTGCATCTCCCTCATCATGATGATCCCATTGTATCTTGTATGTTTTTACCACACTATTCCGAGTAGCACGTTCCTTAGTGTCTAACACTCGGACTGGTTGCTCACGATACACCAAATCTGATTTGAGTTGAATACCTCGAGGTTCTATTCTTTCCTCCGGAACACGCAAGCATTTCTTGAGATGTGATACATGGAAAACTAGGAAAACTGTACTCATTGTCTCAGGTAACTCTAACTTGTAGGCTACCGGACCTCTTTGTTCCAAGATCTTGTATGGTCCTACGAATCTTGCGGCAAGCTTTCTTCGGATTCCAAATCTTTTCTTCTTCATTGGTGTGACTTTCAGATAAACATAGTCACCAACTTCAAACACAAGGGGTCTCCTTCTTTTGTCTGCATAGCTTTTCTGACGTGATTGGGCAGCTTTCATATTCTGCTGAATAATATGAACTCTCTTCTCGGCTTCTTCTACAAAGTCAATGCCATAATACCTTCTATCACCAGGCTCGATCCAATTCAATGGTGTTCTACATTTTCTGCCATATAAAGCTTCGAATGGGGCCATCTTGATGCTTTCTTGATAACTATTATTATAAGAAAACTCAGCTAACGGTAACCATGACTCCCATGATCCCTTAGAAGACAATACACAGGCTCTCAACATATCCTCCAAAACAGCATTTACTCGTTCAGTCTGACCATCTGTCTGAGGATGATAAGCGGTACTGCGAATCAAACTAGTTCCTAAGCCTTTGTGTAAATGTTCCCAAAAATGAGCCGTGAACTGTGAGCCTCTATCAGATACTATGGTCTTTGGTATACCATGCAACCTCACAATTTCTGCGATATACTTCTCGGCATATTGAGGTGGTCGATAATCTGTTTTGACAGGCAAGAAATGAGCGGTCTTGGTAAGACGGTCCACAATTACCCAAATCGAATCATGTCCTTTTTGAGTAGTGGGCAAACCCGTGATAAAATCCATACTGATATCGTCCCACTTCCAACTAGGGACTGATAAGGGTTGCAACATACCGGCAGGTTTCATGTGGATGGCTTTCACTCGACAACATGTGTCACATCTGACAACATATGCTGTAATTTCTTTCTTCATTTTGGTCCACCAATAGCGAGATCTTAGTTCTTGATACATCTTACTACTTCCAGGATGGATAGATAGCTTAGACAGGTGAGCTTCATCCATGAGTTTATTCCTAAGCTCTCGATCCTTGGGAACACAAGACGGTTGTCAAACCACAACACGCCCTGTCCATCCACTTTAAAGTGTTGAGACGACTTTTCTTTTATTTTCTCTTTGATGTGGAATATCCCTTTGTCAGTTTTCTGACCTTTTATTATCTTACTCTCCAACGAGCAACTAATCTGAATACTATGTAACACAGCAGGATGCATTAGATCGAATCCATCTTCAAGTAATGGCTGCACATTCAAGTAATATGACTTTCTGCTCAAAGCATCTGCCACTACATTGGCTTTACCAGGATGATATTGCACATTCAAGTTGTAATCTTTGATCAATTCCAACCATCTACGCTGTCTCATGTTTAGCTCTGGTTGGGTAAAGATATACTTAAGACTCTTGTGATCCGTGAAAATATTGCACACATTACCAAGTAGATAATGTCTCCAAATTTTTAGGGCGTGCACAACTGCAGCAAGTTCCAGATCATGTGTTGGATAGTTGACCTCGTGCTTCCTCAATTGACGTGATGCATAAGCTATGACTCTCCTTTCTTGCATAAGTACACAACCCAATCCAGTTTTAGATGCGTCGCAAAACACATCAAATGGTTTCTCGATATCTGGTTGTGCTAGAACAGGAGCAGTGGTCAATAGTTTCCGCAAAGTGTGGAAAGCTGCTTCACACTCCTCTGTCCACACAAACTTGTGATCCTTCTGTAGGAGACTCGTCATCGGTTTGGCGATCTTTGAGAAATCTGGTATAAAGCGACGGTAATAACCCGCTAGTCCTAAGAAACTTCTAATCTCAGGAACTGAGGTCGGTGCTTTCTAATTCATAACTTCTTGCACCTTACTTGGATCGACTGAAACTCCATTCTCTGACAGAATGTGACCAAGGAAAGGAACTTCCTTCAACCAGAATTCGCATTTGCTAAACTTAGCATACAATTGATGATCTCTAAGTCTGGTCAAGACAGTTCTCATATGCTCTTCGTGATCTTTCTCATTCTCGGAGTACACCAGAATGTCATCGATGAACACTACCACAAACTTATCCAATTTTGGCATGAAAACTGTATTCATCAAGAACATAAAATATGCGGGAGCATTTGTCAAGCCAAAAGACATGACAAGATACTCATACAACCCGTATCTGGTGGAAAATGCAGTTTTTGGTATATCCTGGGGCCTAATCTTGATCTGATGATAACCGGATCTCAAATCTATTTTTGAGAACACCTTGGCCTTGGATAATTGGTCAAACAGAACATCAATATGTGGCAAGGGATATTTATTCTTGACGGTCACAGCATTGAGTGGCCTATAATCTACGCACACATTCTCAACGTGCCCTCTTTCTTTTTCTTCACAAACAAAGCTGGACATCCCCATTCAGACTTGCTTGGCCGAATAAACCCCCTTTTCGACAAATCTTCTAATTGCTTCTTTAGCTCGGCTAACTTGTCGGGAGGCATCCGATAGGGCCTCCTTGAAATCGGAGCTATTCCGGGGACTAACTCAATTCCAAACTCAATCTCCCTATCTGGCGGAAGACCAGGTAGCTCATCCGGGAATACGTCCGGGAATTCACACACTACCGGAATCTGATGAATAGGAATGACTGCCGTAGCGCATGTAACACTTATAAGGTCTGTTCTTCGAGGCAATGGTACTTGGAAAGTACCCTCACCCAGGGGATCCTTAAGGGTAAGTACTCGACCTCCAGTATCTATGACTGCTCCCCAATCCTTCATCCAATTCATCCCTATAATGACATCCAAGACTAACCCAGGCATAACTATCAAGTTCACTCGGAACTTCCTGCTACCTAATTCAAGGGTTGCCCCTTGAACCATCCGGTTGGTCAAAACATCAGCCCCTGCTGAACTTATACGGTACCCATAACCCAATTCTGTGCATAGTTGTCCATGTTTCTGTGCAAATGCTTGACTCATAAAAGAATGCGATGATCCAGAATCAAATAGAACAACTACAGGGTTTTCGTTGACAGGAAACTTACCAGCAGTGACGGGCTCTCCCTCTGGAATTTCATCCACTGTTGTACTATGCACTCTAGCATTATAAGTCTGCTGCTTCTTCTTAGGCGGGTACGGACAAAACCTCGAGAAATGACCGGGTTGATCACAGTTATAGCAGGGTCCTCTTACTGTCCCGGCAGATCCCACAGCTCCCTTGGAACTGCCTTGCACCGCAGTTGCGGCTGCTTTGTTGGGCTGTACTGCCATCTTGTACGGCTTTTGAGGTCCACGGAAATTCTGGCTTCTTGGCTGAGGTGGCTGGAATCTAGCGCCAGGTGCCGATGGGCGATAAGGAGGACGACCTCCCATAGGTGCCCTAGCTTGAGACGGCCCACCTTCAAAGGCTCTCTTGCGTGTCTTGGCTGCGGTGCTGGCGTTGTTATTCTTCTCCTGCTTCAGACAGTCGCTGATGAAGTCATTGAATCTGACGCGGTTGTTGGTACCAACATGCTTCATCATTTTTGGATTGAGACCCCTCTTAAAGCTGGCTATTCTCTTAGCATCTGTGTCAACCATGTCAGGAGCATAGCGACATAAGTTGTTGAAAGCATGTAGGTATTGCGTCACGGTCTTGGTGCCCTGGTTCAATGCCAGAAACTCTCCCAATTTCATTTCAGTCAGCCCGGGTGGAATATAGACTCCATGGAAGGCCTCAGCAAACTCTCTCCAAGAAATCTGAGCATTTGGAGGGAAGGTGGTGCGATGGTGCTTCCACCACATTCCCGCCGGTCCTTGCAATTGAAGTGCAGCATATTCCGTTTTCAGCACCTCAGTCATTCTCAACACACGGAATTTATCTTCCATCGTGTTGATCCATTCCTCAGCATCAAGTGGCTCTGTTGCCTCCTTGAATACTGGTGGCCTGGTGTCCATGAAATCTTTGAAGCTGCTATATTGGTTCACTCCTATGCCACCACCTTGATTGTTACCACGTTGAACGTTGTTGGCGATGGTTCTGAGAAGATCCTCCATGTTCTTCTGAGATTGTTCTGTGTTGCGCTGACTCCCAAGCAGCTGTGCGAGGAACATTTCGGGGGTAAACGGGGGAGGAGGTGGTAAATGCGGTTCATGGGGAGGTTCATTGTTGTTGCTGTGGTTTCCACCACCACCACCACCACCGGTCCCTGCACCGTTGGCACCGGGCTCAGCGGCCTCATACGTGGTTCGGCGAGTGTTTGTCATCTGCATATTTCAGCAACAAGTATGATTGAGTGAAGCTGTAATAATTGCGAGTGAAGGAAAAATTATGCCATACTGAATTTACTGGAGAGAATAAATTCATACAATAAAAACAGAGGCACAACAATCGCATTCCAATTACAACGACAGCACTCAATTGAATTACTTAAACGGCAAACATCGCGTCCATACAATCACATTGCCAGCATACATACACTGGACTTTTTATGCGTTCAGATATCGCATTCGAAAATCAAGTTCCAACCATATGCCAAGTCTCATACGTTCGAAGCAACATACGATAGGTTACATGCCAACAAAAGAAAGGTCATCGCGACAAGGCATAGATACTAGCGTGAAGCAACTAGCCTACTCCTCAGGGCCATCATCGGGATCGGAGACGTCACCATCGCCCCCAGGTGAAACTGCAGGCTCGTTCTCGTTGTCGTTGTCAACGTCCATGCCAGCGACGTTCGGTGGAGCATATGGGCCAACCCCATTGTAGAGCGCGTGAAACTCCTCGTGCAAGTAGCCGTTGTATTCCTCTAGCTCATCGACCCTCTGCAGCAGAAGGTTTCTTGCGTTCCAGGCTTCATTCCTTTCTTGAACCAGCTGTCCAATCATGCGGTCTGCATTGTTGTTGGCTTGAGTCAACGTATGCACTCGCTGCATAGCTCTATCACCTCTCTCAACCGCTTGATCCCGCTGTAAGTTCATATCAGCCAATTGCTCCTGCAAGCTAGCTATAGCTCGTGCCTGTCTCTTCTTCTGCTTCTTCCCTTTGAGCTTATCCTCACTGCGCAAGCCAGTCAAAGTCCAGTAGGTACTCTCGAGACCCTCATACGCTCTGATGGCGGCGAACATAGCACTCATTGCCTGGTTGTCGCTAGCCTGTCCCTCAGCTGGACCTCTGACCAATGCGCTTCCTTGAGGCTGAACCCAAATGGCATCACGAGGATCATCCCTAGGAAAAGTACCAGCTAGAGCTGCAGCAAGCTCACTGGGAAATCTGCTCATAATGTCCCTGATGACACGGAAGGCTGCTCCCTCTGCACCCTCAGCTGGAGTGCGACCCTCAAACTCCAAATGCCAACCATCCCAATCTGGAGCATCACCAAGAGCAGGAACCGTGATCTCCACCACTGCAAGTCCATCATCTGCTAACTGGCTCTCATTCCAAGAGTACACCGGCTCTTGACCCTCTGGGTACCCCACATCATGGAGCACTCTCCAAAGCAAAGTTGGCATGCCAAACTCGCTCAAGAAGGTGTCCATGGTGCGGTGCTCCCTTAGGGCCAACGGACGTCGAGGTGCTCTTCCTCCGGTGGACTTACGGGCGGTCTACTTCGTGCGGGCCATCTGTAGCAAAAGTTCTCTTATTACTTCGGGGAAACATATTTTTGGTGATACACTTTTATCAAAATGAGATAATCAATTTATAAGGGGAGGTATGCATGGGATGAATGAGATGCACAAGTAACATGATGTATGTACGTGTCGTACGTTCTCACAAACTTAGGAAATAAATAATTTCTAACGACGAATTCGGTGGCATAACAACGATCTCTCAATTACGTAGCTAATACGTTCTACACGATAGCGTTGTTATGTACCTGCAGAAGATTCATTTCAGCCCAATTCCCAATGAATGCATAAAAGCAGTAAAATTTTATCTACACGCTCTACACGAATCCCCAGATACGTGTACAACGGTAGTAACTACCCGAATCATCATCCTAATGATGGCATCGCCTCCACAGATGGAAGACCCTCACATGAGATACCTTGGTAAAACATGTGTAGAACATGTAATTACTCCAGCATCATATAAGCATTCACCCTAGATCGGCGGTGTATCCGATCATGCTCTCACAACTCACACTTATCGAGGCGTAGAGGCAATTGATCCATTCATTACCACTCAAACAAGTGGCACTCATACAATAGCACGCCGTATGAGCGACGAAAGAGAAATATGATGCAAGAACCCCAGTCAGTACTTAATTAAGCCACCTAAAGTCCTTAACTGGGCATAAAGGATATGATCACTGGCACACTTTATAGTTTAAAATCATGTTTTCCAATGCCTTTTTGTTTTAAATACACTTGTGAACAGTAACACGCTAAACCATGCTCTGATACCAGCTGTGACAGAACCGACCAATTATACGAAATTAAGTAAGAAAATCATCCACCAGAGCAGACGATTGAGCAAACTTAAGCCCGTATAACCCGGTAGTCCGTGAAATCACGAAGGATTTCAAACCAACTCGTGTCCCAGCCGTGATCGTAATAAGTTTAGCGGTCACCATCACATATTACATAAAAGTTCATATAACAGATACATCAGAGTTTCAACATAGTTATTACAAACCAGTTCAAATAAAAAGTAGCGGAAGTCTTTTGTTCAAATCACACACACACACACAGAGTTGAAATATAGTGCCAGCGGATGATCATCTCCAACAAAAGCATTAGATGAGACGTAAGGAATGACCATGCCCATGGTCCTAAGCATCACCCATCATAGGATACAGGCAGTTGATACAGTAGCCATAGTACATCTGCCCATCTGCAACAAGTGGGAATAAAACCCTGAGTACGAGAAGGTACTCAGCCAGACTTACCCGACATAACCGAAAATAATGACACCAAGGATTATGAATGGCTTTATAGTAGGGTAGCTGACTCATTTGCAAAAAGAAGCATTTTTAGCATTTCAAGAACCTGTCTAAAAGCATTATTGCCAAGTTAATTATTATTAACCTGTCAACTAGGTTTGCACCTATGCTGGAGTAAACATGTGATTAAGCAGATAATGATAACCAATGATCATTAAACAACTTCCATACTGTCATATTCACTATAACTGTCCAAGTGTTCCATAACATTTACTACGATGAAGTAACTCAAGTCAAGTGCTCACTATCTAGGAGCGATGGCGATTCGAATCGATTCCTAACCAGCTGGTGATTTATTCCTTACACAAACCTCACTCACCCGCTAAAGTGAGATATTGATCACCGAGTCAACTTTCCAGGAATCTCGAGTTTGCCAGGAACCACATGTACCCGGGGGCCGACCGACTGCACTTTGGTCTTATCATCCCGCCCCCGTGTCCTACCACACCTGCTCCGGTACAGTGCGTTGCGGGCAATCTACTCGGCCCGAAAAATCTCCCAGCTTCGCGGTCGGAAGGTACTTTATCCGGCCAGCTAAATGTAAGGCATGCGTTCAACATGACTCGAGGCCCAACAACGGTCGGTCCTTAATCGACACAGACGGAAACACTACAGTCCAGAACTCTGCAAGTCTCCGTCCGGTCTCAACTTCATTTAACACTTAGTTATACCATGACTTCATAGTCATCCAAGCAGATCCAGGTAACCACCTATAGCTCGCAGGTGACAGGAAATCACCCGACTTCTACCGGTCTAAGCCAGCTAAGCATTGACTCGACTGCGGATACCAGGGTAACAAGGATATAGTATAACAAAGGTAAACAAGGTATAATGCAGCAACGGTTGCAAACAACTCCTGAACGTAATGCATCAATTAAAGTAAAGCATTTAATTAAATCATTGCAAACCGGGAGAAAAATGCTCCGGGGCTTGCCTCTCTCGAAGGAGCTCGGACGGTGATCGGGGCACTCCGGAAGTTCCTCAACGTCCTCCTCGTCGGCTTCTGGCACTTCCTGCGGCTGCACCTCGAGCTGCTCCTCTGGCTCCTCGGGTATGACGACCGGGTTCTCGGTTTGCGATCCTGTATGATGCAATGCGCGTAAGTGATTATGCAAACGGTGCATCGAAGGAGATGAATGCAATGGATATGTTGAAATGCAAGGTAGTCAACATCATCTAAGAACTATACTACAAGCACATGTCATCTACTGCATTCTCTTCTACTACTAATATGTTAAGTTAACCTATCTTATGAAATGCTTCAAAGATACACCAAAGCTTTACGACTTTCTTAATCACACTTAAAGCGACACTGGCTTAAACCCTAGTTACTAATAGGTTTGAATAGCAACCTATATTTCTGATGCTCCTAAAAATCTGAGAAAATTGCAGTAGCATACTACTACCCTAAACAGACTACCATAAAAATTTCATGGCATTTGGATAAGTAAACTATCCTACACAAAAATGACAAGCTATAGCATGAAAATGAGCATGAAATTACTTTGTACTATGAAAAGTGTCAAACAACAGAATTAATATTTTTCCTAGGTTATTCATAGCATACAATGACTGTACAAAAATTACCACATGCATGTTTTATACAAATTTTGCTCTCTAGCAAAAATAACAAAAATCAGCCATTAAAGGCACTTGAACTACACCTCCAAAGTTTTCCACATCACATGCATGAAACATATTTTCCTTAGGAAGTACATGACATAAGAAGATGAACAAACTTGAAATCATATTTTTCTGAAGCCTATATATTTTTATACACATTTTTCAAGTTATCAGCAATTTACATGATTAAATAAAATCCTACAGAAAAGTATCCCAAAAATGACATGCAAAAATTTTCCCAAGTAGATCTGATGATAAGGAATCTAGCAAAATTTGTTTCAACAAATTTGGAGCAAGTTTGATCATCCAAACATTTTTCAAACCATTTCTATTTTCAAATAATAAAGAATAAACTCAAAACAATTCTTCAAAACTCTACTGGGCCGGCCCGAAGGGAACAGCTGGCCCATGGCCATCACCGGCCTGCGCGGCCCGAGCGCGAGGGAGGGGGAAACGGCCCAACAGGCGTCAGCCCCCGGCCTGGCTCGGCCTGGCCAGCCGAGGCGAGGCGCCTTGCCGGGGCGCGCGCTGGCGCGGCGGCGCGGCTCGGCCAGCGGCCAGCGGCCGTCTCCGGCCACGGCAACGCCAGCGAGCGAGCGCAGGAGACGTGCAAGGAGAAAGCGAGCTCGGTAGGGTAGCTATGCGAGGCTGGAGGGGGAAAAGAAAACGGATTCCATGGCGGCCGTGCACAGCGGCGCCATGGCCGTCGACGGCGAGACGCGGGGAGGCCCGACCTGTGCTCGGAAGGCGGAGCAAGCTCGAGCACGACTTCGAGGAAGGCGAGGCGGAGCTCGGGGCACGAGGAATTGGAGAATGGCGCGGTGGTTCGGGAGTTGGACGCCGGCGGAGCTCGAGCGCAGCGATGGCGGAGCTCGGAGCTCGCGGCTTTGGAGGAGAAGAGGAGGAAGTGCGGGCGCGAGTGAGCGAGTGCGCGGGCACCAGCAGGTGAAGGCGGGCGCGTGGGCGCGGTGCTAGGCCACGGCTGCCGTGCGGCGGGCGACGCCAGCGCGGAGTCGCCACGCGGCGGGATTCCTCTGTCGCGGTCGGGACGCGCGGCGCGGCGCGTCAGCGAGCAGGCGCGCGGAGGCAGGCCAGCGCGGCGCTGGGCTGGGCCGGGGCGCGGTGGAAGCGCGAAGCGCGCGGGGGCTTCGCTGGGCCGGCTTGCGGGGCTGGGCCGGAAAGGAGGCGGCGGCCCGCGAAAACAGAAACATTCTTTTCAATTTCCATTTTCAATAAATTTTCAAATAACAGTTTTCACATATTATTTTGAGCAAGAAAATGACCTCTTTTGAAAATGTACCAAAAATGAAAGTTGCTTAGAATTTAATTCCCTGCAACTTTGCTTTTATGACCAAAGTCCAACTCTATCTAGATTTTAAATTATAGAATCAAAGTTAAATTTTAACTCAAAACCCTAATTTTGGGAATTTACTTTGGAAGCAAAATTTTGAATTAATTTAAATACAAACCTTGCTCCAAAAATTGTGCTAAACAATTCTAGATGATTTACAAGCATAATCAACAATTTCTACTCAACTAGCAAGCAAGAATCAGAGCAAAACAACTCTAATAAGTGTATGCATCATTTTCTTTTCACAAACATGTTTCGTATGTTTTGAAGTAATGTTTCAGTTGTTATATGCAAGATCATGCATGTAGGATTAGGATGCTTGATGATGCATGACATGTATGATTAGCAGTGCCTATATGTAGGCATAACACCGGGGTGTTACAGGGGCTACACCCGCGGGTGCGCTCTCACGCACCCGCCAGCAAGACAAAAAATCCCCCAGACGATTCGGCTCAAATCACCCGGGGGCTTCTGTCGGGTTCATAAACCCGGGGTCCCTCGAGGACCGGCTTCCACACCCGGGCTCGGCCCAGAAAAACAACATATAGTTCATGGGCCAGCCCAAGAGTCTAAAACACAACGGGCCAGAAGGGTAGTCCGGTCGCCGACCGGAAGGTCTACCCGAAAGAACAAGTGCCCGTTCTTCAGCTTCTTTGGCCCACCTCTCCGACCAGAGCGCTCGCTTCGGGCACCAGCCGTCTCCAAGCGGTCTCTCCAATCGGAAGGTCTAAAACACTGCTTCCTACTTCGACCCCGCGACTCACCCCGTGACCAGGGCTCATGGGAACCCTGCTCACCGTTCTTCTCCTACCGACGCACTGAGAGCCGACTGGAGCCATCCGACCGGGGGCTCCCCGTTCGGAAGGAACCAGAAGACGTGCAGAGAAAGGCAAGGCATGACTTATAAGTCAAAACCACTGTACCAGGGACCATACCCTGTACAAAATAGTGCTCTGCAGCCACCCTGACAGAAAGTATTGTAGGGGCCACTAAAAACTCTCATACGGTAAGCCCCCCACGTGTCTCTGGACATCGATCACAGTATGGGCTCCAGGATTCGTCATACTGGGTGAACATAGCGCGGCTCCTCACATGCCACTAGGCATCAAGAAGTATTTACAGGTACCGGCATCCATCCTTCCTGAAGAAGATAGCTCGACCTCCTGTGCACATCTGACATTCTACAACAACATCGACAGTATTGGGGGGCGTCAACCGTTATCCAGTTTTCCTCAGCGTAGGCAACAAGGCTTAGAAACATCCGTACTCTCTTTTCCCTCACCTGTAAAGCCATCCCCTTCATCTATAAAAGGGGATGCGCTCCCTCCAACGAAGGGAGGTTGACTTCTTCAAGCTCAGACTCACTAGATCGACATCAACACCTTACAACCGCAGGACCACCAAGTTTCGACCGTAGCCCTTCTGGTCGGAGCCAACCGAACCTCTTGTACACCCTCTCCTTTCTCCTTCTCGTTTGTAACCCCACTACAGACTTCGAGCACCTGGGCTCAGGAATAAAGTCACCGACCGACCCCGACTGGACGTAGGGCACGTTGCCTGAACCAGTATAAATCCTGTGTCATTAAGTGCTAGGCCACCTTTGATCACAACGTACAACAAAACTATAAATATTTACTAGTTGGTCACTTTCTGCACCGACAAAGTATGTGTACTAAAACTGTCGAACTGCATTTCTATACCCAGGCGACACAATTGTCAAGGATGTCCAACGAAGCAGTGTTCTGGCTTCACGAGTCTAGAGGGCAGGGGCCAGGCGTTCTCGAGGCTTTTGTGGAGGTAAACATAAACTTGTCCGTTCCGAAAATGTTTCTTTAGTGTATATGCATTTGGGAAATGCACTAACTTTAACGTTTATTTATGCAGAAGGTGAAGAAGAGTTGCAGGAAGCTAGCTCAGAAGCTGAGCTGCATGGACACTCCTTGTGTGGAACCGCCACTCCCGGTGCGGTCGGGTGGCACGTCTTCGGCCTCTTTGAGGACGCCAACTGGCTCTTCTCTGCCGGTGATAGGTGCCACTTTCGCAGTGCGTACACCACCACATCATAGCGCTGGTAAGGACCCTGCAACCAAGGACGACAAGGACGACGATGACGACGACGATGACCCCCAGGGCTTCCACAGACATCACGACCAGTGGGACGATTGGCCGCGTGATACCCAAGGAGCCTCACATGTACTAACAAAGGTAGTTTCTTTAAATACGTAGGCTACATGAACTAAAGATCATAAAGATTATAAGTAATCGCGCATATCATATACTTGCAGGATACGAGTCGTACGCACCGGCAACGCGACCACACCGACGTTGGCTACACTCCCAATGTGTTGCCAATAAATCCGAAGAGACAGATGCATCCGAGGGATTCTTACACTTCTGGGTCTTAGTTTGTTAGGTCGAACGAATATTGACGTTTGAAACTTGCAGGCTTAGTTGGTTATGTTATGTCGAACTTATGTCAAACCAATGAAAATATTATGTGGCAGCTTGTCAACTTGCGCACGGACTTCATTTATTTGCTTCATATTCGTTTCAATGCGTCGCGGCAGCACTGCCGGCGAGATTAAGTAGCAACTAGTTTGGGAACCGGCAGTCCCGGCGTATCTCGACGCCGGTGGCCGGCGTCTTGACCCCGATCCTCCCGAGCTTGGTCATCGCTGCCACAAAATCGCCGAAGAAGGCACCCTCGTTAGACGCACAGTAGTCGACCATGCTGCGCGACCTCATGTCGGACTAGCGCACCTGGTCGGAGCCCACCGGCGAGGGGTCGAGGAAGCCGGGGTACATGGCCGCGTCGCTGCCGATCCTCACCGACGGCAACCGATCTTCTGTCTGCGTCCAGGTACTGCCGCACCATGCGCTGTGGCGCGTCACTGCCGCGCCAAGATCGGTGGCGCGGCAGGCCCTGTCACGTCACCGGTCAGCATTTGCGGTCGTCGCCACGTCAGCCACCCGCCGCGCCACCATGGATGGCGCGGCATAGGCTTTTCGCCGAGCCATGGCAATAGGCGCGACCAAAAGTGTTAGTAAAAAAAAAACAGTGTTAGATTTAAAATTAGTTTAAAAAAAATGTTAAAAATAAAAAAAAATTCACCACAACAGGGGATCAGAAATTGAAAACATGTATATCCATGATATTCAGTCTCTCTGCTGATTCAGAGATCTCATCTAACGACTTGCTAGTTTCACGTTAAAAAAATGACTCAGACATCGAAGAGTTTCAGGTCTTCATCCGTTCATCATGGACTGGATGATGAGCCGGTGACACTTGAAACGTGTGTGTTCAGCCCACAGAAAACTAAACTACAAATATGCGTGCACCAGTACATGGCTGACGCTCTGCTAGTGTTTGAGTGCACGCCTGGTGTACATAACATGCGAGCGCATACCTTCATGCCTTTCTTTCGCCGAAGTAGTTAGCCGCTCATGTATTTGGGCACGTCAGGTTAGTGCTATCCATCTTTGAAAAACAGCAGGCCACGTTTGGCAGCCGATGATGCCCTGAGCCCCTGACGCCTGGTCTGACCTGACGTGCTAATAATGAGTATAAACAAAGAGAGTCCACTGCCTGACGGAAGTCGTTGCTTCATGCATCATCACTTCATAACAGGCAGGGAAATGGTATGAAAAATCTATTCTTTTTCGTGGTTCTAGAATCAACAGTGAGGTAAACTTGAAGAATATTGCAAATTTGCTGTTTTGTTATTGTCTTTCTGGAATCAACAGTGATGTACGGAGTATACTGGAGGAGAATAGGGTACTCTGACGTGTAGCGGAGCAAAGTCGCCAGTGCTTTCTTCTGTGCATCAGGTTTTGCTCGTGCTGTATGAGAGAAGCAAAAGAGACTACAGCTCGCAACTAGTTGATTGACTCTCGAGGGCAAATACGACAGGTAGAAGAAAGCAGCAGCATTATCGCCTGAAATGAAAATATCGTGAGGCAGCGTGACATTACCATGAAAGCACCATCGTTATCATCTGAGATTAACATCAATCGAAATGACACCCCCAGAACGACTAGAGAAACCATGGTGTCATCCTGTTTACATATATAGTGCCCAGATGCGTAAGACTGACCAGCAAATATCGTGAGGCAGCGTGTGACATTACCATGAAAGCACCATCGTTATCATCTGAGATTATCATCAACCGAAATGACACCCCCAGAACGACTAGAGAAACCATGGTGTCATCCTGTTTACATATATAGTGCCCAGATGCATAAGACTCAGACAAGATAAAACCGGCTCCAAGTGATACCGTGTAATCACAGCACCGCTGAAAAAGTAAGCAAAAGACGCACAAAAAGACCACCCTATTCAAATGAACATTCTCGGGTCGCAAAACTTAGAATCCTACAGCCCACATGCCCAGAGAAGTCATGACTCATGAGTCATTACAAGGAATCATCAGGTAGAAAACGTTTGAACTGTTAATGTCTAGATGACACAGTAGACGAAATTGAAAACTTCCAAAGAAGGCATGTCGATGAGCATATTGTACATCATTTGAGCCACAGGCATATAAGCATAGTTTCACCTCAAGATCTAGCATCCTTCTAAAACAGTTAAGATGGGGTGCTATGGAACATAAAAACGAGGCACACAAAGTGTTGAAGGGAGGCATAGCACAAGACACGAATTAGGTGTCCTTTGGGGCACCCTTCTTTGCAGCCTCGGCTGCAGCCTTCTCTGCCTCAATCTCGGCAACATATTCATCAATCTCAGCCTCCTCGAGTTCCCGGAGACCATCCTTCTTTGTCATCACTGCAACCTCAATGTTCTTCCCACCACTTTCAACAACCTGACAGGATTGCCATTCTGTCAATATCACGGAACTAAAGAAACAAGTTGTAGCATAATGACAAGAGAAATATCAACAAGCTCCCCTGAGATGTTCCTCACCGCAAACAAATACTTGTATTCAAAAAATTGATGCAGAAAGTAAATACCATCCCACTAAAGAGTAGGGATTTGAAAATGTTCTAATCATAGAATACTAAAATCAGTCACCGTGAACTAAGAATAATTTCTTGGCCTGATAGAGGCACCGAGGCAGTACCATAATTACACAGTTCAACCCGCAACTTCATATGCATAAGAGCACTTGACGGAGTATGTTTATCAAGCTTCATTTGTACAAACTGAGGAAGCACAGCAATGCTTCCCCTGTCCTAGCACACTGAAAACTTTTCTAAACCTACCTATTGACAGCCTTCTAGAGATTTCAGCCCCCCCCCCCCCCACCATCTTGAATGATATCAAATTATAAATCATAGTTTGATATTTTGAATAGGTCCTGAATGAGGTTTTCATTTACCATGCAGGGAGCAGACCAATTTAGTAACAATCCATCCTTTGCCTAAACAAGGGGAATTTCCCAACTTTTTTCAATAAAATCTAGAATGATGTAGTCCTAATGAAGCTTACTTTTAACTGTCAAAAGAGTGAAGTAGATTGAGAAAATAAATCTTTCACAAAAGAGGGAGCTGAATTTCCTGATAGGGGCAAGATAGATATCAGGGGGGAGCTGAATTGCTCCCAGGGGCCAGGTAGATATCAGGGAGAGGCTAAAATCACCTTAGTACACACCCAATGCTAATTATAATAATCGAACATCATGCTATCTGATTTGCAAATGATGGTGAGTAGGACAAACACAAGCTGACACAGAGGAAATCCATAACTCCGCAGTTGCCGTGAACATTTATCAAACATCTTGGACAGATATAAAATATCCTATGCACATCAGCACAGATGAAAAATCTGGTGCAACATTATTCAGTTCTCCCATGTTTTTACCTTAGTTTTTCAAAGGAGGTACTAATGGATATGATTCCAGTTTTGTGTTAAGTTTGCTTTTTTATTCAGTTCTCCCATGTTTTTACCTAGTTTTTCAAAGGAGCTCCTAATGGATCTGATTCCAGTTTTGCGTTAAGTTTGCTTTTTTGTATGATTCAATGAAAACATAATCTGAAGGACAGACTACTCCATTTTTTTAAAAAAAGGAAACCTGGCATTACTAAGGCTAATATGTTATTGGTCATGTATAAAATACCTGAAGCAGAGTCAATGCCTAGAATGGCAAATCCAGAGATACCTCAAGCAACTCGTGCTCAATAAACAACTCAAGTCAGGTTATCATTTGATAAACTCTTGCTCCAAGAGCTTGCTATGATTGCCAGCACCAAACATAATTAAAGTGGAAACTACATGACCTGATAGGCGGTGGACAAAGATGGATATCCAGATTATAGCTGCCATGAAAACTTGTTTGGTTTACTCTAGGCTTAGGCAGAAGAGTAACACATTTAGTTATCCCTGATCATGCTAATCGTGCTCTACAACTGTTATATTGTGTTCTTTAAGCATAAAGAATAGAAACATTTGAAGCGAATCAAAACATCAGCAAAACCTAGACTTCATTAGGTTTATAGCCTGTTGTGCAAATTGCAGGAAATTTAAAATTGAATTTATTTATGATATACCTCTAGAAGTGCACGGATAGCAAGCTTGATGGTCTCCTTGCCGGAGGTCTCCTTGTAGTTCTTCTCCAGGAACTCACGCATAGAGTTAGAGTTCCTTCCCGTGGCGTTGGCCTTCCAAGCAGAGAAGGTACCGGATGGATCGGTCTGGTACAGCGCTGGCTTGTCGGTGTAGGGGTCGAAGCCGACAATGAGGGTGGAGAGGCCGAAAGGGCGGACTCCACCACTCTGTGTATACTTCTGCTGCAGTCCAGCGATGTAGCGGGTGATGTACTCGACGGTGACGGGGTCCTCGACGGTGAGTCGGTGGCTCTGGCACTCGACCCGCGCGCGGTTGATGAGCACGCGCGCGTCCGCCTTCAGCCCCGCGCACGCCAGCGCTATGTGGGTGTCCAGGCACGCGATCTTGCGCACGGACCTGGGCAGACAGAAATTCGGGTCAGAGATATTAGTTTGAGGCGGGGATCGCGAGATCTGGTCGGAGGATCGAAGGGAGGAAAAGAGGGTTTGCTACCTGGAGTCCTGGAGCTTGGGGGTGGACTTCTTCTCGACGCCGAGGACGACGGTGTCCGTGCCGCGGACGCCGACGGCTGCGTTTCCCTTGCGGACGGCCTCGAGGGCGTACTCGACCTGGAAGAGGTGGCCGTCGGGGGAGAAGACGGTGATCGCGCGGTCGTAGCGGGCCATCGTGCTGGCGTCGCCGGCGGTTAGGGTTTGAGCTTGCTTCCCGGCCGGCGGTGGTGGTCGTGCCTTTGCTGGTTTGCTGAATTTATCTGGGCCCTTTCTTGTTGAGGGGGGCGAAAGGGGGTAGTCTGTTTCTACTTGGGCTTCGTGTTTCTTTTGGGTTTGTGTCCGTCTTGCCTGCGGTTTGGTGGGCTGGGCTGGTAAGCGGCTGTGAAAGCTCGTGCTTTAAGCCGGGTAGAACTGGGGGCAAAATATCGGTGGGCGCAACTCGCTTATTTATTTATTTTCCCCTAAAAAAGTTTATTTATTTATTTATTATTTTTTATAATTGGCGCAAGTCAGCTTGGGAGTCAGGGAAGAGAATTGCAGAGGGGATATGGTGGTAATTTCTTATGATAATCATCCACATCTTAAACGTATCTTAATGCCTGAAAATTGGATAAGTTGGTACTTAGGTATATATAACTCCCAATTTCTATGACAGTAGTGGTGTGGGATGGTGTTGGATCATTGGATCCCTTGAGATCAAGGTAAGGCAAAGGATATTTGGGCTGGTGGGCGGTATTGGACCCAGAGCAAATGGACTGTAAGCTGGGACATGGGAAAACGGGGACGAGGGACTGAGAACCATCCCCATCCTCGCCAAAACTGATGGGGATGAAACATTCCCTGATTTCTTCCCATGGAACAAAAAACTTTCCATCCCCCGTAGGACATAGGAAATTAAAGATCGGATTGCTTCCTATCCCTAAGCATGGTGTCGTGACTAGTAGATACACACTAGTTTCCAAAATAGAATGAACTTATCCTCTGTTGAGCTCAACCGAACATGGAGATGAGCTTGATGTGTCAATTAACAGGTTGACAAATCACATACACTTAGAAACACACGTAACCAATTAGATCGAGTAGAAAACATGGATCAAAGTAAGAACTAACGAGAGAGCAAAACAAAGTGGAGATACAAATATTTGTCTATCAAGAATTCTAGTTCACCATAGTTTCCTACGTCTCCATTGATATTTTTCCAAACAAGATGGATATCTTTTAACCGGTTTTCTCACTTCGTTAGTTTGATATTTGTAACAGAACCGATTAATTTATAAGAGCACAAGTACGAAAGCAATCACCGGAGTGATCAAACCGTCATACTTGAACCCATATAAACCCAGTAGTCAACTGAAACCACGAAGGATTTCAAACCAACTTGCATACAACCAAGATCACAGTAATTAACAAGCCACATGTTACATCCATTTTACAAGTAGTTCACAAGTACCTCATACATCTGAGTACACATAGTTATTACAAAACGAGTTCACAAATAGCGGAAGCAAAGTAGTTTGAGACCATCACACACACTTAGTTCAAATACAAGCTAGTTTCATAGTCATATCCAGTAAAAGCAGTAAGATAAGATAACATAGATGATCATGCCCATGATCTAGTCTTCATCCCCCACAGGGTGGAGACAATACTTGCAGTAGCCGTTATAGAGCACATCATCTGCAACAAGGGGAATAAACCTTGAGAACGAGAATGTACTCAGCAAGACTTACCCGTCGTAAACCAGAAATAAATAACACCAAGGAGTATGCAAGGCTTTATCGGTGGATCTTGCTTGACAACCATTTTGCATAAAAGCTTAGTGATATAAGAGCATAATTTAATTATGAGTAAGCAGCAAGTTATCAACATTAACCTATCAATTAGATTAGCACCTGTACTAGAGCAAGCAACTGATTAACTCCAAACATTAGTAACCATATCCGGTATAATATTGTATCATCATCATCATCATCATCGATTTAACCATCAAGTTTCATTAAGTGCATCTACGTTGCCGCTGCTCAGTCAAGTTCTCACTATCCGGGAGAGACGTCGATTCGAATTAATTCCTATCCAGCTGGAGGGGTATTTCTAACATAAACCCAGGCATACCGTGCGAAGGCAGCCTTAGGTCACCTTTGGTACATCTCAGGAATCGCGGCTCCGAGCAGTGCCGCACCCTCAGGGAGTCCACTCTGCCAGGTGGTCAATCTCACCTTGGACTTATGCCAATAGCTCCCCGCACATCCTTACTACCGCCAGGGTGCGCACTTTCACTTCTCGGTCTTCCGGCCTGAGTTGAGCTACTCGGCTTTGTGGTCGGAACGAGTTATCCGGCTAACTAAGTGATAGGCATACGTTCAACATGACATGAGGACGTACAACGAATTGGTCCTTAACCGACACAGACGGAGATAGATCTACACCTAAGACCTTCTTGCCTTGTTGCTTCTCTATCAACATCCCGCCTGGTCATAATTCATTATTAACACATGGATATTTCCCACGATAGCAAATATAGCCAACCATGACCAGACATTATCCTAACTTGCAGGTGATAGGAAATCACCTGACTTTTACCGGTCTAAGCAAGGCTAAGCTTTGATTTGCTCCTAGACCTAAATAGGATTCAGGGTACGTTTACTGGACAAGGAATAGATATATATATATATATATATATATATATATATATATATATATATGCAACAAGTGTTTGCATCCAGTTCCTATCACTTAATGCATCACAAATAAAGATAATCAAAGTAACCATTTTCAAAACATAGGAGACTTAGAATGCTCCGGGGCTTGCCTTTCAGAAAAGACGAAGGTTGGTGATCGAGACACTCAAGAACTTCTTCGTCGGCTCCTTCTTTGGGTGTCTGCACCTTCTGCTCCTGAGCTTGCTGCTGCTCCTCTAGAAGTACTTGCTCGAATTCCAGAAGCGTGACTCTCTCCGGAACACCTATTGCATGCATATGCATAGTATAAGAATCATGTATGCACAAGAGATGGAAGATGAGGATGCAATGTACAGTCATGTATAGATGGACGCATGAAAGACACGATGATACAAGATTAACATCCATTTTACTGAGTATGTGCATATCTCTTTTAGAACACAAGAACTACACACTCACCAAGCTCTAACAACCTAAGATAAAGTTGTTCATCTTCAGTAAGAGGTCTAGCACCTGCAACTAACAAGTTATTTTAGTTAGCCTAGCATCTAACTCATCATACTGACTCATATCAAACAAACAAGCTATTCACTGAAATCACAGAGTTAAGGCTGCAAACAGCAATAACTAGTTTTATCCACAACTAGAGTTGTACTAATCTAAAAGACACGCAACAAGACAATCTAGAAAGATTATAAAATTGTCTACAATTCATTATTAATCACCTCAGCATGAAACCTAAGTTTAGCAGGTCGAATTTACATAAACACCGAATCAGGTCTAAACAAGACAGAGAGCAAACAAAATTATGATCCAACTTTGAACAACTATAACTCCTAAACTACTAGGCCAAATGCCACCAAATTTTAATAAGAGATAGACATATAAGTTACCTACAACTTTTGTATTCACCACTTTCCCAGCAACCCAAATTATCATGGTGAACTTTATAAAGTTCCTAGAACTGTCCAAAACGACACAATGCAAGAAATTAATTATTAACTTACGTTGTAAACATACAAATGGATAACACCAACTTTACCAACTCATCATACATGTTGAAAGAACACCAGAAAACATAGTGGCCATTCCTAAATAAATTCTTTTCACACCTTTATTAATTTATTTAGATAATGAGGTTAATTAATAAACACATATCCAAAGTGTATAGAAAATTCCACAAAAATTACAGTAGTTTATACAAGTCTCCAATAGGCTACTACATAAATTTCACATCATTTGAACAAGTATAACATCCAACACAAAAATGATAAGGCATAAGAGCCTAAAATGACATAAATAAGAAACCCTAGTGAAAAGTGTCAAGCAACAGATTTTATATTTTTCCTAGCATCATTAAGGTACTAGGACATCCTCCAATAAATTTCATGGTCATTGGATTCATAGATAAATTACTAAAATTCACACAAGGATCATCCAATGATAAAAGGAAAATCTATAAATCATAAACCATATATGCACTGACTCTCAAATTTTTACTAGAGCTTCTACTCATCAAGAAGAGCTCACCCACAAAATTTCATAATTTTTGGAGCACAGGAACTCAAGATATAAATTAAACAATTTTGCATTCATTTAAAAACACATCTCAAATTTCAATTTAAATCTTCCAAAAATTCCACTATAAGTGTTCATGTTATATTTTTCCTAAATACTACACTTCACCATGATCCTAACAAAATTTGAACCACCCAATTTGGATCTACCAAACTTCAGTTATCAAATTTACAAAATAGCATCCAAAACTGAATATTTGAACTAGCTTTTTAGGTTTAAGTCACTGACACGCGGGGCCTGTCAGTCAGCCGGGCCCGCATGTAAGTGAAAGGAAAATAGAGGAGGCGGCTCTCCGGTGACGTGGATCGGTGGAGCTTGCCGACGATGGCTCCTCTAGTGAAACCAGGGGCACCGGCGTGTTCCTCACGACGAGTCGGACCTAACTACACCCTTTCGCCAACCGCTACCAAGCTCCAGCTATGACGGCGATGGCAATGGTGGACGGTGGCGAGGACCCATCGGCACTCCGGTGAAGTCTGGCCATAAGGGAACGTCTAAGCTCGATATGAGCTTCTAGAGTTTGTGGGGAAACTAATGGAAGGAAGAACGGGGAGTGAGAGGGCTCCGGTGGTGGTCAGCCATGATGAGCACCACACTGGCGAGCTTCGGCCATGGTGGCGGCAGAAACAGCCAAAGGTCCTCACCTAGGCTTGCCTAGCGCTGCAAGTGGGTGGATACGGTGGCGCGAAGCAAGGCAGCGCTCATGGCTAGCCAAAGGCGGCAATGATACAGTGGCGAAGGGAATCGGCGACGATGAGGGTGCACGGGCTCGGCGTGGCAATGGCAGACGACGCGGCTTTGCTTCTGGCGAACTAGCGAGGCGAGATGGACGTGGGCGAAGCAAATAAGCAACCAACAGGCGTGTGGCGTCATTGTGTCCGTGATGGCCTGACCGATGGGGAAGCACTGGCGTACGGCCACCACTTGGCCACCGCGACCTGAGCTCTGTCGGCCACGACTGACCGGCCGGGATGATCATCAGGTGTAGCATTAGTCGACTGTCAACGAGTTTTCTACCCCTCCTAAGTCCTAAACCACGGTGAATTAGCAAAAGGTCCGTTAATCAAAGTGGTAGAGCTACATGTAAACTCCAACATTGTCAAATTAACTTCGTCTAAAACTCCACGGTTTTCAAACTATTAAGGACCAAAGTAGCCTACCCTAAAACTAAAACTCAAAGCAAGACTTAGAAATTTTTCTAAGTGTAGAATCAGCCCCCAATCTGACTTGTGGGCCATGTTTGAGACTGTTCTACATATTTTCATGAGTTGGTCATAAAATAACTTTTGTTCCTTATATAATTTTCTATAACTTTGCTTTAGGTTACTCAGACATGCAAACAATCTAAGCTATACTTTTTAAACAGTCAAACAACAGAGCTCCAGGGTCAACACAAGTCAAACTATTACTTGGAAGTGTAATTAGGCAATATGGTCAACATGAACATTATTCCTAATGACATTCTAAGTGTAGCTAAGGTATTTTAGTTACCCACATTCATCACTTGCACTCAATCACACATGATCATAAAGCATACATACAATGAAACTTAAAAGAACAATAGCATGTTTCACATGTTTCATAGCAATGTTTCATATAAAAATGCTTATGCATGAATGAATGATGCTTATGAATGAGATGATGATGCACATGCTCATGTGATGCAAGTGTTTTAGTGCAACCATAACACAGAGGTGTTACAGCCCTCCCCCCTTATAAAAATCTTACCCCGAAATTTGAAAAGCGTACCATTTTGAATAAAAGGTAGGGTATATATCCTTCAAATAATCTTCCCATTCCCACGTTGCATCACTCTCACCACCCTGGTTACTCCACATAACCTTGTAAAACTTGACCACATGGTTCTGGGTTACTCTCTCTCTGGTATCAATAACCCATACTAGCCTTTCTTCATAGGATAGATCTGATTTCAACTTGATATTTCTAAGTGAAACTCTTTCTTCAGGAACACGGAGACATTTCTTCAATTGAGAGACATGAAAAACATTGAAGATAGCTCTCATCTCGTAAGGTAACTCTATCTTGTAAGCTATATTCCCACTCTTCTCTATGATCAGATATGGGCCTACATACCTAGGTGCAAGCTTCCTCTTTACTCCGAATCGCTGCACACCTTTGATCGGTGATACTTTCAGATAAACATGATCACCAACTTCAAACTCAATGGGCTTCCTTCTCTTATCTGCATAGCTTTTCTTCCTAGCTTGAGCGGCTTTCATATGTTTTTGGATAGTACGGACTTGTTGTTCAGCCTCTTCAATGAAATCAATGCCATAGTATCTCCTTTCTCCAGATTCAACCCAGTTCAAAGGAGTTCTACACTTGCGGCCATATAACGCTTCAAACGGGGCCATCTTGATACTTTCTTGATAACTATCATTATAGGAAAATTTAGCCAAGGGTAACCACTTATCCCATGAACCTTTGGATGATATGACACAAGCTCTTAACATGTCTTCCAATATTTGATTCACTCACTTTGTCTGTCCAGAGGTCTGTGGATGATAAGCAGAACTTCTAACTAAGTTGGTCCCTATCATCTTGTGCAAATGTTCCCAAAAACAAGTGGTGAACTAAGGTCCCCTGTTAGATACAATGGTTCTAGGAACACCATGGAGACGTACTATCTGACTAAAATATAACTCAATATAGTCATTTGGGCGATAGTCAATTCTAACTAGTATGAAATGAGCAGACTTTGTTAAGTGATCCACTATTACCCATATGGAATTAAAATTCTTTTGGGTAGGGGGGAGTCCAACAATAAAATCCATACTGATCTCTTCCTAATTCCATCCTGGTATAGGCAATGGTTGAAGAAGTCCAGCAGGCTTCATGTGAATTGCTTTGACTCTACAACAATTGTCGCACCTTACAACATAAGCTATGATTTCTTTTTTCATCTTGGTCCACCAAAAGCGAGATTTCAAATCTTGATACATTTTGCTACTTCCCGGGTAGATAGATAACTTGGATGAGTGAGCTTCTTGTAAGATCTGGTTTCTAAGCTCTTTGTCCTTTGGTACTACAAGTCTGTCCTTAAACCATAGAACACCCTTCTCATCAACATGAAAGTGTTTTGTCTCTTGTTCCTTCATCTTCCTTTTGATGTGGAACACACCCACATCGATTTTCTGAAGCTCGATGATTTTACTTTCTAGAGAGCAACTAAGGGTAATACTGTGCAACACAGCAGGATATAACAGATTTACCAAATGATAATCTGCTTCCAAGAGAGAATTGCAATGAGATTTCCTACTCAAAGCATCGGCAACAACATTTGCTTTACCCAGATGATAATGGACTTCTAAATTATAATCCTTAATCAACTCTAGCCATCTTCTCTATCTCATGTTCAATTCTGGTTGAGTGAAGATATACTTGAGACTTTTATGATCGGTATAAATATGACACACGTTATCGAGCAGGTAATACCTCCAAATCTTCAAAGCATGAACAACAGCAGCTAACTCTAGATCATGAGTTGGATAATTGGCTTCATGCTTCCTTAGCTAACGTGAGGCATAAGAAATAACTCATCCTTCCTGCATAAGAACACATCCTAAACTGGTACCTGATGCATCATAAAATACATCAAAAGGTTTCTCGATATTAGGTTGTGCTAAAACAGGAGCTGATGTCAACAAGGTCCTTAAAGTGCAAAAAGCAATCTCACACTCCGAAGTCCAAACAAACTTCACATCTTTTTGAAGCAACCTTGTCATGGGCTTGGTTACCTTAGAGAAATCCAGGATGAATCGATGATAATATCCAGCCAAACCAAGGAAACTTCTAACTTCATGCACTAAAGTTGGTGCCTTCCAATTCATGACTTCTTGCACCTTAGACGGATCAACCAAAATCCCTTCCTTGGACAACACATGACCTAAGAAAGGTACCTTCTTAAGCCAAAACTCACATTTACTGAACTTGGCATAAAGCTTATGCTCTCGTAGCCTAGATAAAACAACTCTCAGATGCTCGGCGTGTTCTTCAGCATTTGTGGAAAAGATCAAGATGTCATCAATGAAGACAACTACAAACTTGTCCAGTTCCTCCATGAATACAAAATTCATTAGATATACGAAGTATGTAGGAGCGTTGGTCAGACCGAAAGACATAACCAGATACTCATACAACCCATATCTGATGGAGAAAGCGGTCTTAGGCACATCCTCTGATCTAATTTTTATCTAATGATAACCAGATCTTAAATCAATTTTGGAGAATACCTTTGCCTTAGACAACTGATCAAACAAAATATCAATGTGGGGCAATGGGTACTTGTTCTTGATTGTCACAGCATTGAGTGGATGATAATCCACACACACGCACAATGACTTGTCCTTCTTCTTCACAAATATAGCAGGACAACTCCAGGGAGAAGCACTAGGTTGGATAAGACCTTTCTCTAACAGATCTTGTAACTGAACTTTAAGCTCTGCAACTCATTAGGCGGCATCCTATAAGGCCTTCTAAAAATAGGTGCAGTACCTGACACTAACTCGATCTTGAACTCGATATCTCGATCAGGCGGTAAACCAGGTAAATCATTAGGAAATACATCTGGAAATTCACACACTACTAGAACGTCCTCAATTCTCGGAGTCTAAATAGCATTAGCAGTGTTGTGGAGTTCAAGCTCTTTGGGAAGTGGCATAAGGAAAGCCTCCTTACTGATAGGATCCGTCAACATAACAACCCTAGTGGAAGTATCAATGAGCACTCCATGACCGCTCATCCACTTCATTCCTAAGATTACGTCTATCCCTAATCCCGACAACACTACCATATCAGCCATAAACACTCGTCCCTCTATTTCGATACTCACACCCAACACTATTTGATTAGTCAAAATATTACTTCCAGCTGCACTAATGCAATAACTACCCGAGGATACTGTAATTACCTTCTGATTGTATTTTGATGCAAAAGCTGGACTCATAAATGAATGCGAAGCACCGGAATCAAATAGTACAACTATTGGATGGTGATTCACAAGGAACTTACCTGTAGTAACCACCTCTCCAGAGGGTATCTTAGTCCCACGTTGGTGTAGTTAACATGTCCTTGACAAGCACCAGAATTCCCTTGCTTCTGATGGTTCTTCTGAGGATATGGGCAATTCTTGGACCAATGACCTGTCCTACCACAATTCCAGCAAGGCCTGGTCGCTGGTGGAACAAAAGAATTCCCTGGTCCGGTGGTGCCCTTTGGAAGAGGTACAGTAAATGCCTTTTTAAAACTAGTCTTTACCTGATTCTTCTTCTGTGGTGGCCGGTACCTAACAGCTGTAGCCAGTGGGTAAAACTGAGTCTTAGCCATGGGAGCTTTAGCTTGAGAGGCACCTGCCTTAAAGGCCCTCTTGCGATTTTTGGAAGCAGCATAGACATTATTGTTATTCTCTTGAGTAAGAGCATCGCTTATGAACTCATTGAAAGTGACACTCTTGTTGTTTCCCATGGACTTCATTAGTTTGAGACTAAGCCCTCTCTTAAAGCTAGCAATTCTCTTTGATTCTGAATCAAAGAATTCTAGAGCATACCTTGCCAGATGATTGAATGCATGAAGTTTTCAATGAGTGTCTTGGTGCCCTACACCAGCTTCATAAACTTATTGTGCTTTATGGCCATCAACCCGGGAGGAATATAATGACTCTTGAAGGCCTCCTGGAATTGATTCCAAGTGATCTGGGCATTTTCTGGTAAGGTGGACCTATAATGATGTCACCAAATACCTGCTGGTCCTTGTAGCTGATGTGAAGCATATTTTGTCTTCATCTGCTCAGTCAACCTAAGCAAATAGAACTTATGCTCAAGCGTGTTCAGCCACTCTTCTGCCTGAAGTGGCTCTTCAGCTTCTTTGAAGACTAGCGGCTTGGTATCCTAGAAGTCTTTGAAATCACTAAACTGGTTGGCTCTGGTCCCTATCGTTGATTGTGGCCCTATGCTTGATGCTGGGCCAGGGTACGCATGGTGTCCCCCAACACACGCTAACCTTCCACGAGCATGGCCAACAGATCAGACGGTGTGGGCGGTGGTGGTGGTGGAAGATCATCATCACCACTACCCCTAGCATGGCCTGAACACAGATTGTGCAACATCTGTAGAAGTGCATTTGTGAGTAATGATGGACGATGTCAGATACATTGCAGATGAATTGTAGAATTATGCCAAACTGAACTTATAGGAGAGATTAATTTCATGCAATAAACAGAGGCATAATAATTCATCCTCATAACATCGCCAATAACTTTACTCTGCACATTCCCACGATGCATACGCTTACATGCCAAATTTTGCCAACATCAAAGTTGGACTTTTATTTAAAGCTCACATCCATATGGAGCCAACATGCAAGTTCCAAAGATTACATCCAAGTCTCTAACTGAAATTAAGTTACATGTTCACCCAGAAGAAAACAAAAGATAGGCTCTAGTACATCTAGTTTAGTGCTACAGCTAAACTACACATCTTCATCAGTGTCAGCATCGATCACTCCACCATCTTCATCCTCGACAGGGTCGAGTTCCTCCTCTTCTTCAGCTTCTGGTACTGCGATGACATTGGCATCTAATTCCATGTCATAATCATCAGTGAAGATCACCTGTGGTCCTCCCACCATGGGGTACATAGGAATAGGATGAGAAATCATATTGAGCTGATTGTTGAGGCAGTGAACATCAATCTGTAGTTCTTCAATTTGGTGGAGGAGTTCATTCTCTTGGATTTTTGCTCAAATTCCTATCATGATCCTAGCATTGTCCCTGATTTGAGCTAGACGGAGTGCATCATCTCGCTCATGAGTTAACTGCATGATCCGATCTTGGTTAACATCTCTTTCCCCGACAACACTTATGAACTGCTGCCTGTGGTTTTCCAAAGCGCTCATAAGACCACCGATATCATTTTGAGCTGTCCTAAGCTCCTTACCATTCTTGCACGCACGCTTCTTCCACATGAGCTGTTCCTTCAGTGCCGCCAAAGGGCTGTCAAGGCACCGACATAAGTGCCCTAGTGATCCTGAAACAGCTTCAGAACAGCCATCATAGCACTCATGGCAGGTCCTACGCTTTATGCCCTTTTTGCCTCAGTCATTACCAAGGGATCATCCTCAAAATTTAGCCACTCTACCTTAGACAGAGCTACTTGAGGAATGGACTCAGCTGGTCCGTCTATCAACTCATCACCAAACTCTAGACAAATATCAAGTAGAACTTCTAAAGCTGCCATCTATGCCCCTTCCCAAGGGGTTTGTCCATCGGCTTCAATGCTCCAACCAAGCCACTAGGGTCGGGTTTGCGTGAGGTGGGACACCCACCTCAACGTCATACCACAACATACCTCCTTCAGCCTCCCCTTGTTTTCAAGCATAACGAGGCAGCTCCACATATCCCACGGAATGTAGCACTCTCCACAGTAGGGTTGGAGTGCCAAACACGTGTGGGAATGTGTTGCTCCTGGGCGATAGTGCTGGTGCGGCCATCTGTAGTAACATCGTAACTTGGGTGTGAGAGGAATATCTTATAGGATGAGAAATCTATAACGGAATAATTAAAGATAAGGGAGGGAGCGATGTAAAATGTAATGGCATGAGTGAACATGATGCATGCACATTCCGTACGTCCTCACGAATCTTAGGAAAAAATTAAAATTCTAATGACATAGACGGTGGCATACATACGTTCTCTCATATACGTATCTAGTCGAGCTACACGTTGCGTTGTTAGTGTACCTGCAGACAAATTTATTGCAGCCCATCCCAACAAAAGAGAAATAAGCACACAATGAAAGCAGCAAACTAAGATACTCTCCATATATACATCCCCGGATATATATACTTCGGTATCCAAAGCTACCCGATAGATACACTCACAATTAAGTACCTTCATATGTACATGTGTGCAACATGTAAACATTCCAGTAACCACAACTAACTCTCCCCTAGACCGACAGTTGGACGGTCATGCTCTCACAACTCACTTTACCTAGGCGTAGAGGCGATTTATCCATACATTACCACCCAAGCGGATGGCATCTATACAATAGCACGCTGTATGGATGACGAAATAGAATACAAGCAATTACCCCCCAAAGTCATTACTTAAATAAGCCACCTGAAAGTCCTTATTTGGGCATGGAGGATATGACCACTGGCATACTTTAGTAAAATTTTAGATTTGAACACACCTATATATAAGCAGCTATAAGTTGTCAAAACTGATTTTTGCAAACAAAAACCTTTGTTTTAAATACAAATATGACAAGTTTAATGTTGAATCTAGCTCTGATGCTAGCTGTAACAGAACTGACCAATTTATAAGAGCGGAAGTATGAAAGCAATCACCGGAGTGATCAAACCGTCATACTTGAACCCATATAAACCCGGTAGTCAACTAAAACCACGAATGATTTCAAACCAACTTGCATACAACCAAGATTATAGTAATTCAACATAACAAGCCACATGTTACATCCATTTCACAAGTAGTTCACAAGTACCTCATACATCAGAGTACACATAGTTATTACAAAACGAGTTCACAAATAGCAGAAGCAAAGTAGTTTGAGACCATCACACACATTTAGTTCAAATACAAGCCAGTTCCATAGTCATATCCAACAAAAGCAGTAAGATAAGATAACATAGATGATCATGTCCATGATCTAGTCTTCATCCCCCATAGGGTGGAGACAATACTTGTAGTAGCCGTTATAGAGCACGTCATCTACAACAAGGGGGAATAAACCCTGAGTACGAGAATGTACTCAGCAAGACTTATCCATCATAAACCAGAAATAAATAACACCAAGGAGTATGCAAGGCTTTATCGGTGGATCTTGCTTGACAACCATTTTGCATAAAAGATTAGTGTATAAGAGCATAATTTAATTTTGAGTAAGCAGCAAGTTATCAACATTAACCTATCAACTAGATTAGCACCTATACTAGAGCAAGCAACTGATTAACTCCAAACATTAGTAACCATATCTGGTATAATGTTGTATCATTATCATCATCGATTTAACCATCAAGTTCCATTAAGTGCATCTACGTTGCCGCTGCTCAGTCAAGTTCTCACTATCCGAGAGAGACGGCGATTCGAATCGATTCCTATCTAGCTGGAAGGGTATTCCTAATACAAACCCAGGCATACCACGCAAAGGTAGCCTTAGGTCACCTTTGGTACATCTTAGGAATCGTGGCTCCAAGCAGCGCCGCACCCTCAGGGAGTCCACTCTGCCAGGCGGTCAATCTCACCTCGGACTTATGCCAATAGCTCCCCGCACATCTTTACTACCGCTAGGGTGCGCACTTTCACTTCTCGGTCTTCCGGCCTGAGTTGAGCTACTCGGCTTCATGGTTGGAATGAGTTATCCGGCCAACTAAGTGATAGGCATGTGTTCAACATGACATGAGGACGTACAACGAATTGGTTCTTAACCAACACAAACAGGGATAGATCCACACCCAAGACCTCCTTACCTTGTTGCTTCTCTATCAACATCCCGCCCGGTCATAATTCATTATTAACACATGATTATTTTCCATGATAGCAAATATAGCCAACGATGACCAGATATTATCCTAACTTGCAGGTGATAGGAAATCACCTAACTTTTACCGGTCTAAGCAAGGCTAAGCTTTGATTCACTTCTGGACCTAAATAGGATTTAGGGTACGTTTACTGGACAAGGAATAGATATATATATGCAACAAGTGTTTGCATCCAGTTCCTATCACTTAATGCATCACAAATAAAGATAATCAAAGTAACTGTTTTCAAAACATAGGAGACTTAGAATGCTCCCGGGCTTGCCTTTCAGAAAAGACGAAGGTTGGTGATCCGGACACTCAAGAACTTCTTCGTCAGCTCCTTTGGGTGTCTGCACCTCCTGCTCCTGAGCTTGCTACTGCTCCTCCGGAAGTACTTGCTCAAATTCTAGAAGCGTGACTCCTTTCGAAACACCTATTGCATGCATATGCATAGTATAAGAATCATGTATGCACAAGAGATGGAAGGTGATGATGAAATGTACAGCTATGTATAGATGGACGCATGAAAGACACGATGATACAAGATTAACATCCATTTTTCTGAGTATTTGCATATCTCTTTTAGAACACAAGAACTACACACTCACCAAGCTCTAACAACCTAAGATAAAGTTGTTCATCTTTAGTAAGAGGTCTAGCACCTACAACTAACAAGTTATTTCAGTTAGCCTAGCATCTAACTCATCATACTGACTTATATCAAACAAACAAGCTATTCACTGAAATCATAGAGTTAAGGCTACAAACAACAGTAACTAGTTTTATCCATAACTAGAGTTGTACTAATCTAAAAGACCTGCAACAAGACAATCTGGAAAGCTTATAAAATTTTCTACAATTCATGATTAATCACCTCAGCATGATTCCCAAGTTTAGTAGGTTGAATTTACATAAACACCGAATCAGGTCTAAACAAGACAGAGAGCAAACAAAATTGTGATCCAACTTTGAACGACTGTAACTCCTAAACTACCAGGCTAAATGCCACCAAATTTTAACAAGAGATAGATACATAAGTTACCTACAACTTTTGTATTCACCACTTTCTCAGCAACCCAAATTATCATGGTGAACTTTATAAAGTTCCCAGAACTATCCAGAACGACACAATGCAAGAAATTAATTATTAACTTACGTTGTAAACATACAAATGGACAACATTTACTTTACTAACTCATCATACATGTTGAAAGAACACCAGAAAACGTAGTGGCCATTCCTAAATAAATTCTTTTCACGCCTTTATTAATGTATTTAGATAATGAGGTTAATTAATAAACACATATCCAAAGTGTATAGAAAATTCCACAAAATTACAGTAGTTTATACATGTCTCCAATAGGCTACTACATAAATTTCACATCATTTGAACAAGTATAACATCCTACACAAAAATGATAAGGCATAAGGGCCTAAAATGACATAAATAAGAAACCCTAGTGAAAAGTATCAAGCAACAGATTTTATATTTTTTCTAGCATCATTAAGGTACTAGGACATCCTCCAATAAATTTTATGGTCATTGGATTTATAGATAAATTACTAAAATTCACACAAGGATCATCCAATGATAAAAGGAAAATCTATAAATCATAAACCATACATGCACTGACTCTCAAATTTTTACCAGAGCTTCTACTCATCAAGAAGAGCTCACCCACAAAATTTCATAATTTTTGGAGCACAGGAACTCAAGATATAAATTAAACAAGTTTGCATTCATTTAAAAACACATCTCAAATTTCAATTTAAATCTTCCAAAAATTCCACTACAAGTGTTCATGTTATATTTTTCCTAAATACTACAGTTCACCATGATCCTAACAAAATTTGAACCACCTAATTTGGATCTACCAAACTTTAGTTATCAAATTTACAAAACAACATCCAAAACTGAATATTTGAACTAGCTTTTCAGGTTAAATCACTAACACGCGGGGCTTGTCAGTCAGCCGGGCCCACATGTAAGTGAAAGGAAAATAGAGGAGGTGGCTCTCCGGCGACGTGGATCAGTGGAGCTCATCGACGGCGGCTCCTCCGGTGAAATCATGGGCACCGGCGTGTTCCTCACGACGAGTTGGACCTAACTACGCCCTTTCCCCAACCGCTACCAAGCTCCAGCTAGGATGGCGACGGCAATGGCAGACGGCGGCGAGGACCCGTCGGCACTCTGGTGAAGTTCGGCCATAAGGGCACGTCTAAGCTCGATATGTGCTTCTAGAGTTCATGGGGAAACTAATGGAAGGAAGAACGGGGAGTGAGAGGGCTCTGGTGGTGGTCGGCCACGGTGAGCACCACACTGGCGAGCTTCGGCCATGGTGGTGGCAGAAACGGCCAAAGGTCCTCACCTAGGCTTGCCCAGTGCTGCGAGTGGGTGGATACGGTGGCGCGAAGCAAGGCGGCGCTCGTGGCTAGCTGAAGGCAGCAATGATGCGGTGGCGAAGGGAATCGATGACGATGAGGGTGCATGGGCTCGGCGCGGCAATGGCAGACGGCGTGGCTTTGCTTCTAGTGAACTGGCGAGGCGAGATGGACGTGGGCGAAGCAAATAAGCAACCAGCAGGCACGTGGCATCGTTGTGTCCGTGATGGCCTAACTGGTGGAGCAGCGCCGGCGTACGGCCACCACGGCCTGAGCTCTGTCGGCCATGACTGACTTGCCGGGATGATCATCAGGTGCAGCATCAGTCGACTGTCAACGAGTTTTCTACCCCTCTTAAGTCCTAAACCACAGTGAATTAGCAAAAGGTCTGTTAATCAAAGTGGTAGAGCTACATGTAAGCTCCAACATTGTCAATATTAACTTCGTCTAAAACTCCACGGTTTTCAAACTATTAAGGACCAAAGTAGCCTACCCTAAAACAGAAACTCAAAGCAAGACTTAGAAAATTTTCTAAGTGTAGAATCAGCCCCCAATCTGACTTGTGGGCCATGTTTGAGACTATTCTACACATTTTCATGAGTTGGTCATAAAATAACTTTTGTTCCTTATATAATTTTCTACAACTTTACTTTAGGTTGCTCAGACATGCAAACAATCTAAGCTATACTTTTTAAACAGTCAAACAATAGAGCTCCAGTGTCAACACAAGTCAAACTATTACTTGGAAGTGTAATTAGGCAATATGGTCAACATGAACATTGTTCCTAATGACATTCTAAGTGTAGCTAAGGTATTTTAGTTACCCACATTCATCACTTGCACTCAATCACACATGATCATAAAGCATACATACAATGAAACTTAAAAGAACAATAGCATGTTTCACATGTTTCATAGCAATGTTTCATATAGAAATGCTTATGCATGAATGAATGATGCTTATGAATGAGATGATGATGCACATGCTCATGTGATGCAAGTGTTTTAGTGCAACCATAACACAGATGTGTTACAATATTTCCCCTACGAAGGCAATATCAAAGCCTTGGCAAACTTCCTATGTCACATTAGATGGATACCCTCCGAGTGATATATAACCGTCTAGGAGACTTCACCTTAAGATGCTTCATTAGTTGCATGGCGCACCCACAAATGTTTAATCCTTAGCGCATATCATATCTTGTTGTGGATGCATGTGCCTTTGCGTGCCCATAGTGGCTACCTTCATAGCCTCTATGGCATCATCACGATCATTGGTGTCATAGGATTTGGTTTGCCATGTCGTCATCTATCATATTACCCAACACCAGGGGTGGGCCCAATATTTCCAAAATGGATATTTAGAATTTCAAAGTGAAAACCCTTCATGTTTTAGACTTAAAAAAATCAAACCAATCTAGACATGCATGGTCCTCGGTACTGTGTTGACCTGAGTGTCCTGTCTTACCTCCTGCTCGTCATCATGAAGGAGCAGGGTGCAGCCATTGGGCGAGGCGGAGCCTACCATCAGACGTCAGGTGAGGAGGAGCCAGCCGTTAGACATTAGGCAAGGCAGAGCCTGCCCTCAGCCATCGGGTGAGGCAAAGCCTAGCCTCAGACATCAGGTGGGGCAGAGCTAGCCCTCAGCCATCGAGCGAGGTGGAGCCAGCCCTCAGTCATCTGGCAAGGCAAAGTCTAGCCCTTAGGGGTCGGGTGAGGTAGAACCAGTCTTCCATCATTTGAGCAAGAAGCATAACAGCATTCTTTTCTGACCGAAAGCATCAATGTTCGATGGTTATTAGTTCCACCTCATTGGGTACCCCGGTATTAGGTCCTCGACAGTAGCCCCTGAGCCCCTGGGTAATTCGGATAGAATCGCCTAGGGGTGATTTGACTTGCCAGAGGGTGCGCGGGGGTGCACCCGACGAGTGTAGCCCTCGAGCCCTTAGGTGATTCGGGCATAATCGCCCAGGGGGTATTTTGATTTGCCAGAGGGTGCACGCGAGCGCACCCATCAGGTGGTGCCCCCGGGTGATTCGGATAGAATCGCATGGGGGGTAATTTCGGACCCTTCGTGGGTATGGCTGTGAGATTTGGTGTTTGTCAATTAGACAATTTAAAGGAAACCCTGGTATCCCGTTTGTGGGGATTAGTCCAAGGTTAGCCCGGTTGGGACTTGATTATGGATCGAGGCTCCCTTGAGGCTTGTGCACCTGAGTTCTGGCTGCTCATGGACTCATCTCTTGTTGGGATGGCCATCGAGACTATTGGGCCAGCCCTTGAACTCCTAGGCCTAGGCAGGCCAGAGAAAAGCTTTTTGACCCGTATCCCTTCTATGGGAAAAGAGTCTTGGTCTACTTAGGAAGGTGAAACGTCTGGCACGATTTTGGTGGGAAAGGATAGGGATTGTGGGCGCATATCTCGTGATGTGACATGGTGGTGTGTCGTGGTGGGCTCGGAGACCTAGGTTGGCGGTTGCTCTTCTCACACCCGTCACCCCTATAAAACCAAGGGGTTCACCTCTAGGGTTCCATACTTTGCCTCCTCGCCTTTGCATCTGCCGCCAATCACCTAAGCCTCCTGCACCCGCATCGCAGCCATCATCAAGCTTGCATTCGCACTGTAGCCACCATGAAGCTCGCATCCACCCCCTTCCAATCATTCAATGGAGCCATGGTGCAGATTCGACATCACCCCTTAGCACCTGGAGGGCCTTGTTCACCGTGGCCTCCTTTGCTCGCTGATCATCGCTGAGGAGTGGCGGTTGTCCGATGATGAGGATGAGCCGTCGCTGCCCGATGGCTACGTGGTGTCCTTCGCTCACTTTCATGAGTGGGGATTCTCCATCCCCGCCCATAAGTTTCTTTGGGGGCTGTTGGATTACTACAAGGTGGAGTTGTAACACCTTACTCCCAATGGGGTCTAGCACATTGCGGCATTCATTGCCCAGTGCGAGGGGTTCTTGGGGATTAGTCCCCACTTCGACCTATGGTAGTATCTCTTTGCCATCAACCTTTTGAAGAAGCAGGTCAAGAAGCAAGAGCTAAGCATGCTAGTGGGATACGCCGGCATTCATCTCTACAACAACCAGGTGAATGGATACATGTCGATGCGTCTATTGACCTCCAACAAGGGGTGGCATTCGCATTGGTTTTATATCAAGGACAACGTCGCTACCCCCTTGCTAGTGTTCTTCGGGCACATCATTGAAGAGGTCCTAGGGTCATGGAAGTAGGGTGTCCTAGACAAGGACAAGAAGAGGATCAAGGACCATCTCGCCGCCCTCTAAATTCTAAAGGAGAGGGGCGTGAAGGGGTCAGGGATCATCGGCACCTACCACATGTAGAGGGTGGTGCTGCTGATGAGTCACGTGCTTCCCCTACACCTAATGGTGCCTAGGGCATCGCTTGATGGGTCAGCACTTGTCGATGAAGCACTCCCCCCACTAAAGTGGCGCAGCGCATCTAGGAGGCGATGGAGCCTTCGAAGGACAACATCGGTGTTATCCTTGATTTTGTGTATCCAGTGCTGGGGCATCCCTCAATGTGGCTGGAACTAGGGTTCATCGACTTCGTAAGTTTTCCTTTCCCCTACCTCCTTTTCACTTGAACTCCTAACCCCTTGATGCTAACCTTAGGATAGCAGGACTAGCTGAAGAGACTCATCTTTGGGGATAGCCTGGCTCCACTGCTGAAGGACCGGCTCATGGCGATGGCGAATCGCACCATGGCCGAGTGGGATAGGAAGATGAAGGTGCTCAAGAGGAAGAAGATGCTACAAAAGTAGCAAGCATGGGAGCGAGGAGAGGAGATAGATAGTGACGATGATAATGACGACAATGAGGTAGTTGCCGATGTGGAGTGGGATGTCCTAGAGGGCGAGGATTCACTGATAGGCACCCACTTGTCCTCGTAGGGACCCTTCCTATTCCATGCGAGGGGAAGTGAGTCTGTGATGCTAGTGGAGATGGGCCAAACCATCGGCCCATCCTCAGGACCAATGGGAGTGGGCAGATCCACCATCGCACTCGGGGTGCTGGTGGAGGGGGCGGCTCTACTACCACGCCCCACAAGCTAATGGGGCCAAGCAGATCTGTCGCTGCTCCCAAGGTACCGATAGAGAGGGGTGGCTCTGCCGCCACGCCCTCGAAGACAAGGGAGATGAGCCCCTCTACCCAAGAGCAGGGGTAGGCTCGAAACGGTCCCGCTAGACGAGTTAGAGCAGGAATCTAGGGGTTCATCCCCAAAATGTTCCTACCGCCCAACAATGCCAGCGTAAGTCACCGATTCCTCTGTTTTCCCTCTTTTTCTGCCTTTCTATTTTTCTGTGTGACCTATGCCTTTTAACTTTTGTAGAGTCTTGAGACAGGGCCATTCTTTGGCATTAGCGCCCAAGAAGAGTGTTGCTCTTTAGGCAGGACGGGCGCCGTTGCCCGACGTTGCTCCTATTTTGAGCAGGAGCGGAGCCAATGTTGTGGCCTTGTCGGCTGGTGAGGCGCCACCTGTGGTGGCACCCGTGCCCTCGATGGGTCAATCAGTCACTAGGGCTAAAGAAACATCCTCGGGGGTCACCGAGCGCACGATGGCGGAGGTGATTCTGCCACCTACGTCGGAGCGGACGGAGCCGCCGCTCGTGCTTGTGGCGCCTTCCGTGGTGGGCACGACACCGCAAGTCAAGGCCCCAGCATTACAAGCAGAGGTGGCCATGACCGTGACAAGCCAAGTGCCACCGAATGCAGCCATGGTGGTGTCCGAAGGAGCGACGCAATCTGTGCTAGCGTTGGCCTAGGCAACGGCGCTCGAGGTGGGCTGAACGGAGGGGGATATGATGGGAGGGTCCCCGGGCGTCATGGCAGTGGTGGAGAGGATCAATGGGGGGTCGCCCTCGGCCCTAATGTCAATGGCAGCTATTCACCCATGCGGGGTGAGCCACCGCTCTAGTGGATGGCTCCTCAAGACCCAACGTCGGCTCTCTTCTCGCTCGACGATGCTACCAAGAGCATAGTGCAGGAGAGTCTCGACGCTGGGTTCTCAGCTATGATGGATGCCTTGAGCCAGGCTAGGGGCATCCTACGTGATGTCATCATTCCCACTGGCTAGGTATCCGCTTGATCTTCCCTCTCGCTTTCTTCTTTCTTCATGTATTTTTGTTTTTTTTGTATTTTTGATATAGGTCTTCTTTTTACATTGCTCGTAGCCAGGAGAAATCTCAGTTCCTCTATGAGCAGAAGGTGGAATGGGACTGCCTCACTAAGGAGGCCCAGCTATGTAGAGATGTGAGCGTCCAGCTTGCTACCGCCCAATAGTGGGAAGCCGAGGCGCGTTGGGACACAGAGGAGATCCATGGGATGTTCTAGGATCTATCCGTGATGGTGCAGTAGGATGAGGAGGTGGCCACCAGAGTCCAAAAGGAGCAAGATGAGCTACTCCAAAAGGATGCTGAGGCCAGCTAGTGGGCCATCGAGCTCCTGGAGGAGCTAGAGAGGGAGCGGGACCTCAAGCTAGAAGCCGAGGAAAGGTCCATGGCCCTACAGCATGGGGCGAATCTAGATGCCGAGGTGATCACCCAGCTACGTAGGGAGTGAGACAAGCTGTGCTAGACCATAGAAAGACTCCGCTCACAGCGCGGCATGGCCTGTGATGAGCACGACCAGGCTATCCAAGAGCGCGACAAGGCGCGTCAGGGGGTCAGCTCCCTCCGAGCGGATCTTAGAGCCATGGTGGCCCGAAGGCTGGAGGCTGAGAGCATCTCTGCTAGGCTAGGCACAGAGCTTGTTGAGGTGTGGGGGATTCTTCAGGCCAAGAGTGATGAGCATGATCTTCTATGCACCGCCATCAGGGTGGTCTTCGATGACCTGGGGGTGGCACGACCAGAGGAAACCGGCTCACTTGTGGCCCATGCTATGGATATTATGGCATAGGTGTGCTAGCTTGAGGAGAATGCCTTTCATGCTAGGATCACCCAAGCCTTTGCTATTGCCCGCTCTCATTATGATCAGGAAGTTAACTTGGAGGCAATGAGCCTCGGCTTCGCGCCTGGCTACGAAAACTCTAAGCTAGATGAGATTGAGAAGGCGGTGACTCCTATTGCGTGGAACCTGGTGGACAAGCTGAAAGATAGTTCTCCCTCCGAGGAAGTAGTTAGTAGAATGAGTTTCATAAACATTTATTTGTAATCTGTGGACAAGTTTTAGTACTTTTGTGTCCAAAAATAGTTTCATAATTTTGTTTCATAATTTTGTTTCATTTGTTTGATCTTACTTTCTTCCCTTTTGTATTTGAGAAAAAGGTTTATGCAATCTGACCCTTTCATTCATTAAGACCATGGGGCCCGAGGTGCGTAAGGGGGAAATTCTAATTTTGCTGGTGAGCAAAGTTACCCTAGCCATCGGGGCGTGGGTTTTTTGCAGTCTTACCAGGCATGCTCATTTATCTGTTCCCACAACCTTGCCATCAACCTTAACACAAGGAAGAGGTCTGATGCAATGACTATTTTGAAAAAGGATATATTTATACCTTTATCAGCCCTCGAGTGAGATCCGATCCCTTATGGTCGTGGGGCCAGATGTAACTGGAGACCAAAACGATGGTAGCAAACTTACTCTTGTATTCACACATACCCCTTACTTAGGATTTTAACAATTGTTCCATGACCGTGTGTTTGGTCTCATTGCTAGCCCGGCCTTCCCTGAGCCCCCGCACGTGGCGGGGATTTGGTCAAGGGTTGGTTCGTTTTGTGGCTGTCGCCCCATCTGCGGTTTCCACAACTATAGGGGTTGAAGTGGTGTCACTTGCCTCGATGGCTCAAGTGACATGCTTGATGAGCTCACTAATAGGGATGTTCGAACAGAATCCGATCCCGTTGCTTTGCGATAGGGTCGGCAAAGCCCCTGGGTGGCGTTCCGTTGCTCCTTGACCCACCTTCCAACATATTCCCCCTCAATGGGGATTCTATGGGCTTGGCTTAAGGCTAGATTGAACTAGAAGGTTGAGATGACCCTATCCGCCTCAATGCGGGATGGGCAAAGGCTGTTGAGGTGCATCTATGTTTTCTCCCTAGCTCTTGTTTGATGCGGGGTGGCCTCAGACCCTTCGTAGGCCAACCTTCGAACCTCGGTCTCTCGATCTTGGATCAAGCAGCTTGAGCCCCTAAGCCCCTTGGGGTCTGATAGGGGTCAGTCGAGTTTCATGCATCACCCCTTCCTCGATTTCCAAAATCAGAGGGGTTGAGCTAACGACACTTGCCTCAATGGCTCGAGTGTCACGCTTAATGAGCTCGCTAACGGGTATGTTCATGTGGAATCTAGGTCCATCATTAGCTGACGGGGTCGGCAGAGCCCTTATGTGGCATTCCACTACTTCTTAACCTGCCTCTTGGTAGATGCCTGAGCCATTCGATAGGCTCAGGTGGCCCATTGGCCTCTCCTCGACAGAGATTCTATGGGTTTGGTTTGAGGTTAGAATCTAACGAGAAAGGTCGAGATGTCCGTGTCTGCTTCTAAGCGGGGTCAGGCGAGGCAGCTAGGGCTCATCTTGGTTTTTCTCCCCTAGCTCTGTTTGACACAAGACGGCCTCGAGCCTTTTGCGGGCTGGGCTTCGAACCTCGGTCAGTTGCCGTTCATATCGAATGAGGCGGGTGCCGCTTTGTGGCACGACACGAAGCGTTTGAGATGCAGCGATTGCATATGCAATGTTTGGATGTATGGGATTAATGTACGATTTAATTGAAATGAAAGCGGGGGTTGGTAATGTTATCTTGGTGGTATGAGCGATGAGAAGCTCTTACCGGTTATGTCCATGCGGGGTTTGGGTCTGATGTTTGCGATGGGGCTGTCGTGACCTGCACGAGCATCACAATTTTTTGTTTCTATCTCTCAGCGGCAATCCAAGCCATTCGATCAATTTTAGGTGACCTGATAGCTTCTCCTTGAAGGAGATTCTGTAGGAGGACCCCTCCAAACCCTTCTCAAGAAGGCGGATGCTAAAGCTTGGGGTGTGGGGAACTGTGAATTCGATTATTCTAGTGAACAAAAACACCGTAGCCGTTAGGGCATAGGGTTTAGTGGTTCATCCAGTTTTACTCAAAGTTTTACACCCGCACACCATGCCTCTAGTTTTAAATGTAAGGAGGGTCTAGGTGAGGAGGATGTCTAAACGAGTAGACACTCTCGATAGCCCTTGAGCGATGTTCGTGCCCCTGCCATTGCTGGAGTTAGAGGCTCAGTAATGGAATCAACACGCAAAGTAAGTAAACAAAGGTGCTTATCTTTTGGTGGCCATTTGTTCGGCATTTTACCTAGGCTATCCAATCGACCTAGGAGGCCCAATGGGCTCCCCCTGATGGGGGTTCCATTGTTGGGTCTTTCCAGGTCCTGCCTAGAGAAGTGGAGAGTCGCCTGCATGCAGGTACACCCTAATTCTTGCGCCCGGCATGTGGTAGTGGTGGGCTATGCCTAGGCAATGTCCTATTTGACTAGGCAACATCTCGTCAACCAGAGTGCGTCCCGTCAGTCCAGGGACGTCCCCTCAAATTACTATCAGCATCAATTTCCCATCTGCATTAAACAGGGGAAGGGAGAGAGTTTTTTGTCCCAACCTTTCGCCTTTCCTCAGCTATTGTGCCTCTTCCTTAAATAGGGAGGGGGAGGGGAGTTCTTGTCCCATTCCTTAGCCTATTCCTGAGCCACTACCTCTCCTCCTTTCTCTTTCCCACTGAGCATGTTTATATGTCGCGGTAGTTCCTAAGTGAGAGAGGGTAATGCCAAAGAGAGAAAAACTCACTCATCCGCTCGTGAATCTAGAGCATGATGTCAAGCTAGAGGTCGTCCAACATAGATGAGATGGTGTCAGCCACCTTTGCTAAGAAGGGGATGATTCTATCAAAGGAGGAGGTGCACTAGAGGGTGCTGAGCATCATCAGTTTTGCCATTATCGGCAAGGCCTTCATCGGGATGGGGCCATACGAGAAGCTCTTCTAGTGAATCTTCTCTAGGCGAGTCTTGTTGGTGGGGAAGCCACCCAGGACTACGTCGATGGGGGGCTTCACCTTTGCAGTCATTTAGATTGGCCAGTTCATGAAGCTTGATGAGATGTTAGAGACAACCATCAGCCATGGCGGCCTTTCTTCGGTGAGGAGCGCCCCCTGTCTAGGTGCCATTGTCAGGGTTGTGGCTGATCACGATAACATAGTCCCTAGATGCCCTAGCGAAGGCACCATAGTCGCCAACATGGTGCTCGATGTTGTAGACGACGGCGCCCTCGATGATCCCATGGAGCGATAGGACATCACCAATGGAGAGCGTGGTGTGGCGACCGTAGTAGTGCTTAGAGTAGAAATGGTCAGGAACTATAATCGAATAAGTTGTGGGGAGCCCCCATGTGAATAGTTTTATGTATTCATGAATACATCAGTCCTTTTCATGATGAAATCACTTTATAAGCGATGAATTTATGCAAAAAATGAATAAGTTTTCAACTTTTGTTATGGCAAACAGATTTTTAGCTCTTCTCCCTCTTTTTATAAAAGAGGTTTGGTGCCTTCCGACCCTTCCCATAGTTAAGGTCACAAAAAACTCAGAGTGTGGGTGAGCCAATTCTGATCATGCTGGCGAGCAAGGAGGCCATAGCTACTGGGGCATGGGTTTCCCGCAGTCCTACCAATTATACTCAGATTTTATTCCTGAAATCCTAGCCCTTAGGACTTGCCATGAGAAAAGAGAGAAAACATAGAGAATGTTTGCAAAGATAACATAGAGAGTGTTTGCAAGATAAACGTACTTATATTAGCCCCCCGAGTGAGGTCTGACCCCTCGCACTTTGCAGGGGTCAGATGTCACTAAAGATCGGGGATTTTTTATGACAAAAACTAACAAGAGAAGGTATGCATTTATTTAAGGGTAAAAATGACGTAGCTGCTCAATGTTCTAGGCGTTGGTGAAGACCTCACCATCGATGGTTTTCAACTTGTAGGCGCCTAGCCAGAGTACTTCCGCGATGACGTACAGCCCCTCCTAAGGCGGGGAGAGCTTGTGGTGGTCCTTGTTGCTCTGCACGAGGTGGAGAACTAGGTCCCCAATGTTGAAGGCTCAATCCTACACCCGTCGGCTATGGCACCATCATAGTGCCTACTGGTACTTGGCCGAATGGAGGAGGGTGATGTCACGGGCTTCGTCTAGCTAGTCCATGGCATCTTCGTGGGATGCCTTAGCTCCCTGTTTGGCATATGCTATGATCCTTTGTGCTCCATAGTCGAGGTCAGTTGGGAGGACAGCCTTGGAACCGTAGACCATGAAGAAAGGCATGTAGCTAGTGGGTCGGTTAGGAGTTGTCCTTAGGCTCCAGAGCACTACAGGGAGCTCGGTGACCTAGCGAGCACTGAACTTGTTCAACCGGTTGAAGATTGTAGGCTTGAGGCACTGTAGGAGCATGCCATTTGCGCGCTCAACCTGCCCATTCATTTGGGGGTGCGTGATGGTGGCCTAATCGATTCAGATGTGTTGTTCATCGCAAAATCAAAGGAATTTCTTACCGGTGAACTGTGTGCCATTGTTCGTGATGATGGAGTTTGGTACTCTAAAGCGATGAATGATGTCAAGGAAGAATAGCACAGCTTGCTTGGACTTGATCATGGAGATCAGCCAAGCTTTGATCCATTTTGTGAACTTGTCTATGGTGACAAGTAGGTGGGTGTAGCCCCCGGATGCCTTCTTGAGAGGCCCAACTAGATCAAGCCACCAGACCATGAAGGGCCACATGATGGGGATCATCTGGAGTGCCTAGGCTAGAAGGTGAGTTTGCCGAGCATAGTAATAGCACCCTTCGTAGGTGCATACAATTTGCTCAGCATCAGCTACTGCAGTGGGCTAGTAGAAGCCCTATCAGAATGCATTCCCAACCAAGGTTCTAGGCATGATGTGGTGATCGTAGACCCCACCATGGATATCACTCAATAGAAGCTTCCCCTGTTCGACGGGGATATAGAGCTGTAGGATCCCAGTGTGGCTTTGTTTGTAGAGTTTGCCCTCCACAACAATGAAGTATTTGGCATGATGTGTGAGCTATCGAGCTTCTGTCTTGTCCATCTACAGCATGTCATGGAGGAGGTAGTCGAGGTAGAGTGTTCTCTAGTCATCCAGAGGGTTGGGCTCTGTCACTGGATCCTCTTCAAGCTCCATGACCTCGGGGCCGGACAGAGCCGTCGGTTGGTTAGCCCCCGAGGCTAGATTAGACGGACCGTCATCAGCCTATTTCAACCCTTCATAGCATACCGAGAGTTTGTGTTGGTCACTCGCAAAGACTCCTATTGGCACCAGTTCTCAGCCAAACGCTGCTTTCGCAAGCGCATGGGCCGCCTCATTGAGGCACCTTAGGATGTGGTTGAGTTCGAGGTCATCGAATTTGTCCTCCAGCCATCAAACTTCTTGGTAGTACGTAGCCATGTTAGCATCATGATAGCTTGACTCCTTCATGACTTGGTTGACCATTAGCTAGGACTCGCCTCGGATGTCGAGGCATCGGATGCCCAACTTGATGGCGATGCGTTGGCCATTGACGAGCGCTTCATACTCAGCCGCATTATTGGATGAGGGGAAATGGAGACGAACCATGTACCTCATGTGGACCCTGAGGGGTGATACAAAGACCAACCCCATGCTAGTGCCCTTCTTCATCAGTGATCCATCGAAGTATATTATCTAGTACTCTTGATCGATGACTGCCAGTGGTGTTTGGACCTCGATCCATTCCGTGATGAAGTCAGCCAACACCTGGGACTTGATCGCTGTTCAGGAGGCATACGTGATGCCTTGATCCATCAACTCGAGTGCCCACTTCATGGTTCTTCCCGTGGCATCTTGGCTCTAGACGACCTCACCGAGGGGGAATGACATCACAACCGTCAAGGGTGTGACTCGAAGTAGTGGCGTAGCTTCCTCTTAGTGATGAGGACGGTGTATAGGAGCTTTTGGATTTGGGAGTAGCGGGTCTTAGAGTTGGATAGTACCTCGCTGATGAAGTACACAGGGCGCTGCATCTTGAGGGTGTGCCCCTCTTCCTCCTACTCTACCACCAGGGCGGTGCTGACCACCTGTGTGGTGGCCGCTATGTATAGCAGGAGGGATTCTCCATCGCTGGGAGGAACTAGGATCCGGGGCCTTGTTAGAAGCAGTTTGACAATGTCAAGTTCCTCCTGGGCCTTGAATGTCCACTCGAAGTAGTCGACTTTTGATGAGTACATCGCCACGCTGGACACACCGACGCCATGGTCTTCCCCAAGTTGCAATTCGTTTCCAACTCAGCTGCCACGTCGTCCTCGGATTCAGCAGACACGTCGTCGCTATTTCGGTCATAACTTCCTCATACGACATCGAAACAAGCCGTTCTTGGATGCGTTGGAAAGGGGACGACGACGCCGTCGTTTTGGATCTGGTCCCAGCTCTAGAAGGTCCGTGGATCATTCTGTGTGACCACGGCAAGGTGCTGCATCACCTATTTGGGCCAACTTGGCCATGTATCGTGTCGGGCCTTAAGCCCAAGTTGTGGGCGCCCAACCCCTGGCCGTCCCCAACCCTAGGTCGAGTCTTAGACTATAAACACAGCCGCCGCTACTGCTACACAATTGGGTTTTGTTTAGAGTTTAGTTTTCCATCGAGGAACTGAATCGTTCATTGTAACTGTGGTGACAAATCCTTTTATAGTGATCCAGGGCCCCCGTTCTTGATCTCCTCCACTGTGTCGATTAGTCCTTTGGAACCGAGTTCTTGAATCCTTTATTGATATTCGCGTCATTCATATTTGCAATTTCAGATTGCGTGTTTTACCTTCTTGCTTGTGCTCTTCGATTCGCTTGCAGGAAAAGCCTTCTTGGCGAGGTCAATCAAGTTGTGCTTGGTTGATAACCAATAGAGCAGTGGTGTAATGGTTGCAGGGTTCGAATCGTGTCTGATTTGAAGCCGGATCACCAATGTCGAGATCTCCACAAATCGAACTTACCGGCTACCTCTCGGAAGATCGGGCCTGTACTCATCAGCTTTCTTCAAGAGTCGATAAAGGGGGAGACCTTAGTCGCTGAGGCGTGAGATGAATCGATTGAGGGCAGTGAGGCACCCTATAATTCACTGAACCCCCTTTATGTTCTGAATCAGGCCCATCCTCATGATGGCTGAGATCTTCTCTAGGTTGGCTTCGATGCCATGCGCGGAGATGATGAAGCCGAGCGGCATGCCCCTTGGGACCCCAAAAACACAATTTTTGGGATTGAGTTCGATGCCATTCGCTTGGAGTTTCATAAAGGTTTGCTCAAGATTGGCAACGAGATGGTCAGCCTGCTTGGACTTAACCATGATGTCATCAACGTAGGCCTCAACGGTCCACCCAATGAGGTCCCCAAAGCATTTGAGCATACAACGCTGGTACATAGCCCCAATGTTCTTTAGACCAAATGGCATTAAGATGTAGAAGAACGATCCAAAGGGAGTGATGAGAGATGTTGTGAGCTAGTCAGACTCTTTCATCATGATTTGATGGTAGCTGGAGTACGCATCAAGGAAGCAGAGGGTTTCGCACCTCGAGGTAGAGTCGACTATTTGGTCTATGCACGGCAAAGGGAATGAATCCTTTGGGCATGCCTTGTTGAGACCCGTATAGTCAATACACATCCTCCATTTCCCACTCTTCTTTCGTATAAGAACGGGGTTAGCTAACCACTCTTGGTGGTATACTTCCTTGATGAATCTAGCCACCGAAAGTTTGGCTATCTTTTCACCGATGGCCCTATGTTTCTCCTCGTTGAAGCGACATAGGCATTGCTTCACTAGCCTAGAGCCTAGATGGATCTTTAAGATATGCTCGGCGACCTCCCTTGAAATGCCTAGCATATCCGAGGGGTTCCACGCAAAGATGCCATTATTGCCGTGGAGGAAGTCGATGAGCGCGCTTTCCTATTTGGAGGAAAGCGTGATATCAGTGCGTACCATTTTACCCTTGGAGCTGCTGGGATCTATGAGGACCCCTTGGAGCCCTCTACCAATTCGAATGACCTGGTCGACTTTTTTGCGTTGGGCGCTTCTTTGGTGACCTCCTCCTTGAGGGCGGTGAGTTCCCCAGAGGTGACGATTGTCGTGACGTGGCCATAGCACTCGACCTCTCACTCATAGGTGCAATGGAAGGAGGTGCCGATGGTGATGACCTTGTGGGGGCCTGACATCTTTAGCTTGAGGTATGTATAGTTGGGTATGGCCATGAACTTTGCATAACTTAGACGTCCTAGGATGGCGTGGAAGGTTCTAAGGAACCCAACCACCTTGAAGGTGAGGGTCTCAGTCCTAAAATTGAATTGATCTCCAAAGGTAACGAGCAAATCGATCTGCCCATGTGGCATGGCCTGCTTCCTAGGCACGATGCCATGGAAAGGTGCTCAGGTTGGGCGGAGGTGCGTCCGGTCGACGCCCATCTCGTCGAGCGTCTTGGCGTACATGATGTTGAGTCCGCTGCCTTCGTCCATCAGTACTTTGGTGAGTCGCTTTGGGCCGATGATTAGGTCGACCACAAGCGGATATCTTCTTGGGTGTGGGATGGTATCTAGATGGTCGGTCCGATCGAAGGTTATGACAGACTCCAACCACCAGAGGAAGAGAGGTGTGGCCAGTTGGGCCATGTAGACTTTACGGCGTGCTACCTTTTGACGACGTTTAGAGTCATAGTCCATTGATCCTCCAAAGATCATAAGGCAGCCATTTGGCATGGGAAGCCATTGTCCTTCTCCTCAGCATCGTCCACCATTGGGGGAGGGTCTTTTCCCTACTCCCCTTTGTTGGAGCCTCTGGACAAGAACCGCCGCATGAGGTCGCAGTCCTTGAGCAGATGCTTAATAAGAAAGGCGTGGTTTGGGCATGACCCCTTGAGTAACTTTTCAAAGTGGTTCGAGGTGCCCTTCATGGGCTTCTGACCACCCTTGCAGTCAGCAGCAGCCACGAGCAAGTCCTCATGCCATTGCTTCTTATTCTTCCTTTTGGCGGAACGATTGGAGGTGCCTTCGTAGGCACCCTCGTCCCGCCTTGCCTTGCCCTTGAGGCGATCAAAGATCACTCCGACCACCTCTTCTCCTAAGGCATGGCTAGTGGCGATGTCCTGGAGCTCCTTGGTGGTTTGTGGGCCCTTATGTCCTAGCTTATGAACCAATGACTCGTAGGTCATCTCGGACAGGAAGGCTCCTATCACTTCGGTGTTGGTGACATTAGGGAGCTCGTTGCACTATCAGGAGAAGCGCTGAATGTACCCGTGGAGGGTCTCACTGGCCTTCTGATGGTAGTTCTTGAGGTCCCATGGGTTCCTTGGGCGCTTGTATGTGCCCTAGATGTTTCCCACAAAGATCTTTAGATCCGCCTAACTCTAGATTACGTTGGACGGCAGGTGTTCCAACCACGCTCGTGCCGAATAAGCCAAGAATAGTGGAAGGTTGTGGATAATGAAGTCATCATTATCTACACCACTGGCTTGACAGGCAAGCCAATAGTCTTAGAGCCAAAGCCCAGGGTTTGTCTCCCTAGAGTACTAAGGGATATTGGTAGGTGGTCGGTACCTTGGTGGGAAAGCAGCATTGAGGATCTGTCGGCTGAAGGCCTGAGGGCCTAGTAGGTCAGGGCTCAAGCTCCAGTCCTCACCACTGTCATAGCATCCACCACAATGAGGATGATAGCTATGGTGGGCTCCTTCTCTTGGGTCACTGTAGGTGCATCTATGGGCGTCGAGGGTGCTGCGTGCGTCATGGTTGTGGCCGAGACATTGATGTATCAGAATCACATCGTGCTACCTACCGCCTTGTGGTGCTTGGTGGACTGATGCATCCCTAGCGGGGTGCACCGAGGGCGTATGCTGGCTGGTGTCGAGCTCGTGTTGCTGAGACAACGAGCTCTCCGCCTGCTGCGCCGTCGCACGCTCAAGTAGCATGCGAATTTTGCGGTGGGCCCAATGATCCTCGGGTGTTGCGGCCTCTGGTAGGCCATGGAGCAAGGCTATTGCAATGGTGATGTTCTAGCTTGCTCGAGCAAAGTGAGGAAGGGTTTCATCATCGACGATGATCCTTCAGTTTATGTCACGGGCCACGGCGCATGCGCGCCCACCGTCTATGCAGCGTTTGATCTCCTGATTGACCTCCACGTATTCCCGCACAAGCTATTGTCCGGCTTCATCGATCTCCCACTTTTGGGCTCTCAGCTGCTCCACCCCTATGCGAGGTTGGGTAGCTATCTCCCCTTTCGTTTCATCACCGAGGTTGCCTACTAGGGTAACCTCCTCCATGGAGACGCTTTTGACATGTCCCTTCGAGTTACCTGCCATGAAGCATTCTTGGGAGGGGTGATGGATCCCCCTACTAGAGTCAGAGCCAGAGTCTAACCCCGGCCCCTCTATGAGGAGGCTATGGAGGGATTCTGTGATGCTTTTTGATCATCCCCACAAACTTGTTGTTCACGGGGGACGGGATTGTGCGCTGTGCCACATGGTGGCTAACGATCACCGCGGCGTTGCGGAGACTGAATGGAAGCATCATCGGGGCGCTCCATGCGAAATGTTCCAAAGAGAGGGTGAGGTGGCGTGGGTCCTCCCTAGATAGCTAGGGTCCAAGGAAGACACTAGGCTAGCCCCTAAGCCTCCCTTAGTTGAAGCCGATGGAGGGGAGAGATTGGATGGCGGTGTGGGCGAACGCCAACTCTCTTCCCACCATGACGATGAAGTCTAGGTCACCAAAATGCATGTGTGCGCCCATGACCTAGCTGATTACATGGCTAGCCATCCAAGGCCTAATTTGGAACATGCAAAGGCCCCTACCTGGTGCGCCAACTGTCGGTGTTTCGAACAAACACCAAGTAGTAAATTTATATTTGTTGCGCATTAGGCCTAGATAGTGTACTAAAGGACACAAGGTTTATATTGGTTCGGGTTGAATATCCCTACGTCTAGTTTGCTGCTGCTCATGTTATTAGTACCAAAAAAAGTTTGTAGTAGGGGGTACAAATGGTCGAGAGAGGGATAGGTCCCAAGTCTCTGATGGAAAGGTCAAAAGGATGCCAAGAGCTCGGTTGCTGCTTGGCTGTGTGTTATGTATGGAATCGATCCATCTTTAGTGGGGGTGTCCTACCCTCCCTTTTATAGACCAAGGGGGGAGCAGGGGTTATAGATGGGAAAAAGAGGAAAAAACCAAAGGTAGAGAAGATCCTTCGAGGGTGCCGAGTCTTCCTTTTCCCTTAAGCCTGCCTTGCTGACATGGCAGTCCACGCTAGGGATAGCATGTTTTGCTGATCCTGATAGGGTTGGGCACTGGCTTCGCTTTAGTGAGTGGTCATGTCCCATCCTCCCTAGGTGGATGGTGCGGTGTGTTAGGGCATCGAGCCATGACTCTGCCTGGGAGGGCTTAAAGCGCCCATCTCGTCATGTCTTGATGGTACCTTCTCGTAGGTGCATAGGGCATAGTCCTTGATACTATGATTGACCTAAGTATCATGTCTTACCTCATGCTCATCATCATGAAGGAGCAGGGTGCAGCCATTAGGTGAGGTGGAGCCTACCCTTAGACGTCGGGCAAGGCAGAGCTAGCCCTTAAACATTGGGCGAGGCGGAGCCTGTTCTCAGCCGTTGGGCGAGGCGGAGCCCGCCCTTGGACATCGGGTGGGGTGGAGCTAGCCCAAAGACATCGGGCGAGGCAGAGCCAACCCTCAGCTATCAGGCAAGGTGGAGCCAGCCCTCAGCCGTTGGGTGAGGTGGAGTCTAGCCCTTGGGGGTCGGGTGAGGCAGAACCAGTCTTTCATCATTCGGGCAAGAAGCGTAATAGCATTCTTGTCTGACCGGAAGCATCAATGTTTGATGGTTATTAGTTCCACCTCATTGGGTACCCCGGTATTAGGTCCCTGACAATGCCCTTGACGTCTAGTGAGCCTCTATATGCCCAAGTTAGAGATGGTCATGATTTTTTGGGGTTAGCTTCGATGCTGTGTTCGGATACGATGTATTCGAGTAGCTTCTCCTTCAGAAACCTGAAAACACATTTTTTGGGATTTAATTTGACGCTGAACCTTCTGAGGTTTGTGAATGTTGCAGCCAAGTTTGCGATCAGGTCGCTAGCTTGATCCATTTTCACTACTATGTCATCTACATAGACGGTGATTGTTGGTTTTAGCCGCTTGACTTAGTCAAGCTGGTCGGGTGGGTCGATTTGGTTGGTGAAGCATCACTACATGCACCATTACTAGGTGGCATTAGTGTTCTTCAGACCGAAAGGCATGGTTACATAGCAGTACGAACCATATGGGTTGATCAATTCGTGAGCTAGTCAGACTCTTTCATTGTGATCTGGTGATAGACTGAGTAGGCATCTAGAAAGAAGAGGATGTCGCATCCTGAGGTGGAGTCGACTACCTGGTCTATGCATGGCAAAGGAAAATGATCCTTTGGACATGCCTTATTAAGGCCAGTATAATCCACACATTCTCTATTTTCTGGTCTTCTTTTTCACAAGAATAGGATTAGCTAACCAGTCGGAGTGGTATACCTCTTTGATGAATCCGGCTACCAGGAGTTTGGCGATCTCCTCACCTATGGCCCTGCGCTTCTCATCATCAAAGTGATGTAGGCGTTGCTTGGCAGGCCTTGAGCCCAGGACAAGGCATAATGCATGCTCAATGACCTCACTTGGTATGACTGACATGTTAGAAGGTTTCCACATGAAGACATCGCGATTGGTATGTAGGAAGTCGGCGAGCTTACTCACCTATTTGGCTAGGAGCTTGGTCCTGATCTGCACCATCTTGGTTGGGTCGGTGGGGTCGATGACCACTGCCTTGGTTTCCTTGATCGGGTGGAAGGCACTTGATGAGGTCAGCTTATTGCAGTCTAGGACTGCTGGAGTCAATGAATTCCTAGGCTCCAGGAGCTTAGTGGAGTTGATGACGATAGTGGTGAGCTCATAATGCTCACGGTCGCATGTGTAGGCATGCGAAAAGGTGCTACCCATGGTGATGACACTGTTCAGTCTAGGCATCTTCAACTTAAGGTAGGTGTAGATGGGGATCGCCATGAACTTGGTGAAGCATGGCCACCCCAAGATGGCATGGTAGGACCCTATAAAGTCTACCACCTTAAAAGTGAGGACCTCCGAGCAGAAGTTGGCTCAGTCACCAAACGTGATGGGTAGGTCGATCTACCCAAGTGGATATGGATGTGTCCCTAGGATCACGCCATGGAAGGGAGAGCTCACTGGGTAGAGCTCCGACCGAGGGATGCACATGGCATCGAGGGTGTCAACATAGTGAATGTTGAGGTCGCCGCCTCCGTCCATCAGCATCTTGGTGAGGCGCTTACGGATGATGGGGTTGATGACAAGCGGGTAGCGACCTCGATCGGGTGATGTGGGAAGGATGGTCTCTCTGATCAAAAGTGATCAGGGAGTCTAACCAGCTAAGGAAAGAGGGGATGGCCGACTCGATGGCGTATGCCTCTCTATAGCGTACCTTATGCTAGTGCTTGGAGTGGATAGCATCGGATCCCTCAAAGATCATGAGGCATTCCTCAAGGTTGGAGAAGCCATCATCATCCTTGCTCGCTGTGCCTCCTTTCTTGGCCACCTACTCCTTGCCTTTCCCTTCCTTTGACTTGCTGGCATGCCATAGAAAGCGCTTGAGGAGCTCGCAGTCCTTGTAGAGGTGCTTGATGGGGTAGGCATGGTTGGTGCATGGACTCTCCATGAGCTTGTTGAAGTGGTCGGGCTAGCCCTGCTAGGGCTGCTTGCCCACATGATCGATCATGGTGACCAAGGATGGGTTGGCCAATTGTTGTCGATCCTTCTTGTTCTTCTTGCCCCTCTATGCAGAGGGGCCTTCGCCTTGGTCCTCGTGCTTGGCCTTAGCCCTATCCTAGCTGCCGCTAAAGACCGCTCCGACCACCTCCTCACTGGTGGAGTGGTTCATGGTGATGTCAAGCAGGTCATGGCTGGTATAGGGCTTCACACAGCCAAGCTTATGGATCAAGGACTTATAGGTTGTCCTTGAGAGGAATGCGCTAATGATGTCTACGTCAACGACATCAGGAAGGGAGTTGCACCGCTTTGAGAACCTACAGATGTAATCCCATAGGGATTTGCTAGGCTCCTGCTGGTAGCTCTTGAGGTCCCAATAATTCCTAGGATGGACATATGTCCCCTAGAAGTTCCCGACGAAGACCCTCTTAAGATCTGCCTAGTCACGGATGCTGTCGGGTGGAAGAAATTCAAGCCATGCTCAAACATGTTCCCCCATGCAGATGGGGAGATACTAGATAATAAAATGGTCAGCATCCACACCTCTGGCTTAGCAGGTGAGCCGAAAGTCTTTGAGCCAAATACCAAGGCTCGTTTCCCCGGTGTATTTGGCAATGTTGGTGGGTGGTCTAAAGCGTTATGGGAACAACACTTTCTAGATGCGACGACCAAAGGCCTGTGGTCCTAGGCCATCCGGGCTAGGACTCTGGCCATTTGGTCGACCACCATGCTAGGGGTATGTGTCCCCACACTCCTTGATGGTTTGGCTAGGGCCTGTATTGCCTGCTCTCACCGTCACTCGATAGGCGTCATCATCGTGCTGGGCATGGCGTTGATTGTTGATGACACTACAAGCGTCATGGTTTGGCCCAAGGCATTCACGCACATGTGGTTGATGTGGAGCGGGTGCCAGGTTAGGCTATGGTGTAGTCGCGGCCTCCTGCCCCACCCTCGGCAACAGCAATGGTGAGTGAATGGAGCAATTCAACTAGTGCGGCCCTAGTCCTCTGATTGGGCAAGAGGCCATGAGCCAGTGTCACGATGCGGAGCTCTCCGCCTATTGAACGGTGGTAGTCTCCATTAGCGTCTGAAGGTTCTGGTGGATTGCTTGTTCCTAGGGGTTGGTCGGCTCGGGAGGCCATGCAGAAGCATCGCCATAGTAGTTATGTTCTGGCTAGCTTGAGTGAACTAAGGGGGGTCGTTCCCTTCGTCTAGGATGTCGCGCTGGACCTGATGGGCATGACCTCGGGCACCGCTCACTAGGTTACGCACATGTGGCGTAGCATGCTAGGCCAAGGGCGCTAGTGCAAGTGGCGGCTAGCTCTGCCACCTTTGTCGTAACTCCTCACCATGCTTCTACGCACGTGTGAGGGCCTCTACAAGAGGGTCCAGAGGGATATGAGTCTATAGAGACTCCACTATCACCGGTGGCTGTCCTGGAGCATCCACCATAGCGCACTCTCGGGATAGTGGGTGGCTAGGTGCCACGATGTCACCGATGCTGGATCCATCGCTTTTGACCTCATCATCCACAAGGTCGTGAAAGGAGGCAGGAGCATAGCCCACCATCCCTACGAATTTAGATGTGAGAGGGGGCAGCGTCAGCATCCTTTAGAGCCCACACGCGTATGCGTCCATGGGGGACATGAAGCGGTAGGGGAACCGATTGCACGACGATCGCAGTGGGGATAGCGTGGTCCCTCTAGAGAGTCAGCGGAAGGTATTAAATAGCGAGTAAAGAACAAAATTCACGTTACTCATCGTGGAGTTTGAGCTCATCATGGGCTCAAAGTGAAGCGTGGGTGTCTCAACGTTGAGGTCATCGAGTGGCCCAGGGCCGACAGAGGGTGCTCCACCTCCATTGGATGCCAGGACAAGTGCCTCTTCATGGAGGTGTAGTACACCGAGCCGGTCAACAATGAAGTCTAGACTCCCAAAGAGGAAAGTCTGGCATGGCTAGAAGACGAGAGGAATCCACATCCCAACAGGTGGGAGTGCAGGAAACTCTAGTGAGCCAAAGAGAATCGTATCGCTCGAGCCCACCATGCCGAAGATGGTGTAAAGGTGGGCCATCCGATGACCAAAAGCGTGAATGCAATGGCGTCCTCCCCACGGACGGCGCCAACTGTCGGTGCAAAAAGTGATAAAACAAGTACATATTTGTAGTTTTGTCGTGCATTGTGATCAGATGTGGCCTAGCACTCAATGACATAGGATTTATACTAGTTCACGCAACATGCCCTACATCTAATTTTAGTCGGTCAGTGACTTTATTCCTGAGCCCAAGTGCTCGAAGTTTGCTGTGGGGTTACAAATGAGTAGGAATAAGAAGGGGTGTTATAGGCCCGGTCGGACTCTAAACCGAAGGGCCAAGAGTGATGGGGGCTCTAACGTGTGCTAAGTATTGGAGTGTATGCTCTGTGTAGTTTTAGAGTTCTAGAGCTATTGAGCTATTTGGGCTCTAACGTGCCCTACGTAGCTGATGCTGGAGCCATCGCTTTCACCCTCATCGTCCAGGAGTTCGTGGAGAGTGGTAGGAGCATAGCTCACAATTTCCACCAATTTGGATGTGAGGGGGATGGCGATAGTGTCCCTTGGTGCCCCTAAGCGCACGCATCCATGGGGGATGTGAGGCCATAGGAGAACCAATCGTATGGTGTTCATGGTGTGGTCAATACGGTCTCTCCGGATAATCGGCAGGAGATAATAAAAGAGAGTAAATAACAGTATGCATATTACTTACAGCAGGGTTTGAGCAGAGAGTTTGCTCGGAATAAAGCGTAGATGCCACATCATTGAAGTTGTCGTGCGTCCTAGAGTCAATGGAGGGCGCCCCTTCGACGGGCGCCAGAACAAGTGCCTCCTCACGGAGATGTAGTACACTGAGCCGGTCGGCAATGAAGTCTAGGCTTCTAAAGAGGAAGGCCTAGGATGGCTTGAAGATGGGCAGAACCCACATCCCAACCGGTGGGAGTGTAGGAAACTCGAGTGAGCCAAAGCGAATCGTATCGCCTGAGCCCGCCATGGTGAAGGTGGCAAAAAAGTGGGTCATCTGATGACCAAAAAGTGTTGAACGTACAACGTCTTTTCCATGGACGGCGCCAACTGTCGGTGCAAAAAGTGACCAACAAGTAAATATTTATAGTTTTGTCGTACGTTGTGATCGAAGGTGGCCTAGCACTCTATCGATGAAATATGGTTGGCAGTCTACCTAGGGGTATGCCCAAGGTACTAGATTATTGGCAGACAGATGCGCAAGCTACAAACAAGATGGTGACGCAAGACAGACATGAGGTTTTATCCAGGTTCGGCCACCGTGAAGGCGTAATACGTACGTCCTACGTCTAATTGTGTTGCTGTATGTCAATGAGAGATGTTTTTGAGAGGAGTCCCTTGCCTGCCTTATATAGTCTGGGGGGCAGGGTTACAGATCTAGAAACTAATCCTAACCAGTTACAATTGCCATAAGTGGCCGAATAAGGATTCCTATTCTAACCGACCAGGATCTTGCTTGATCTCCAAGTCTGCCTTAATTCCTTGCGCGGGACTCTGAACAAATTGGCCGGGCCATGCGTCGCCTTCTAGTGGGCCAGACCCCCTGGTCCAGGCCAGCCCAAGCCTAGCCGTAAGGGTATAGGGGTTAATACCCCCACAGCTAGTCCCCGAGCACCATGTATTATGCTACGACACGCCGTTCGATCTCCTTTGGCTAATGCGATCTATCTTCATGTCATCTCCAACTGGTTGAAACATTGACCAAGCGAATGTACTAGTATTCTAGTCAGAACATAGAGCAGTAGACCACGATTATAGCCGAAGATTCCGGTTGTCTGAAGAATGCATGGTGCTCTAAAGAAAAAAGAAAAAGATTTCTTTCCTGATCAAGTGTGCCCACTTGTATTTCTAAAAAGAAATGTAAGTAACCCTTGTACAGTAGTAGTTATGGCCAATAGTCAGAGCATAGGGGTCGATAAAATAAGCACATTCACCGCAAGGTGAAGTGTGCCCACTTAGTCCCTGAGCCTAGTAGTAGGTGATGCAGGCACGTGGTGCCAGGGTCTAAAAAGAATTCCCAATTAAGTTGAGAATCCAATCGTCATACAAGCGATACGAGATGCATCGGTAGGTGCATCGTACCGATGTAGTCCCCGAGCTTGCTGGAAGGCAAGGTATTAGCCTTGTAGCAAGGTCTAAGTGAGAAAAAAATAAATGCCTCTCAACTGTATGCGAGTACTAATCACATGTAGCCAAGGAGAGCGGTCTCTGAGCAATGATCGGAGAGTGGTCAGGGCAGTCCCCAAGCGAAGCATGGGTAAATGACGAATCCCTGAGAATAACCGTAGTCAGTTTAGTCCCTGAGCATGAGGGCGATTGAGACAGTCCTAAGCATGGAGTGGTCGGAACAGTCCCCGAGCACGATGGTGGTCTGGACAGTCCCCGAGCACGAAGGTGGTCTAGACAGTCCCCGAGCACAAGGATAGTCATGACAGTCCCCGAGCATGAGGGTGGTTGGGATAATCCCCAAGCACAAAAAGTGTGGCAAAAAACCATATGCCACTTGTACTATTATTTCATGTATTTATTTATTTATTTGCTCTGACAAGTCTGATTTGACACGTCTGGTCAAAGAAGTAGACGGGTATAGCACGTCATACTGCCATTTTGTCTTGTCAAGCAAACACTTGCATGGCACCTATCAGTAGGTGCGTCAGCGTGGGCCCTCCCACACTGGCAACGAAGAGGCGCATATATTGGCGTAGATCTCGAGGTTGTGAAAACAACCATCTATGGCACGTGCGCACGTCTCCCAAGAATCCTGGGCAGACAAAATGGCATAACTCTTGGGTTAAATACAGTATAGGATAGGTAAGTTACTATTTACTAAACCCCATTGCCATTCGCAACCATACCTTTCTTCTTCCTCTCGCCAACCCTAATACATCCGAAATCACCACCAATCAATCCACCACCATTTCCCTGTTCACCAGCAAGGCCAGAGTCATGGTAAAAAGTGATGCGTAGAAGAAAGCAGGGGTCATGGCGAAGGAATGGTGGAAATCAAAAAGCAACGAGCAGACCATTGAAGACCTCATCACCATGGGGGTACTCTACAATAAGGAGCTCGCAGGATGGCATGCGCCAGAGGGCGAGGGGTACCCTAATCCATAACCAGGTGAGATCATGGTGTTCGAGGATTTCTTTAAACGAGGATTTGGGGTTCTGATACATCCATTTCTTTTGGGGCTCTGTCTTTACTACAAGATTGGGATTTGCAATCTGCATCCCAACTCAATCCTCCTTGTCGCCACTTTTATACATCTCTACGAAGCATATGGCGGCTTCCAGCCCCATTTCAATTTTTTCTGCCATCTTTTCTGTTTGCGGAAGAAAGGAAGCGGTGCTTCGAAGATTGCCGGGGGTGCGTACCTCAACCTCCGTGACGGCATGAAAGCCTAGTACCTCCACTGCCCATGGAACATGTCGCTCGACGACTGGTACAAGAAATGGTTCTACATCCATGAAGAGCCAAACACGATCATGCTGTGCGACATGGGCTACATTCCAGAGAAGAAGACAAGCTGGTCAGAGAAGCCCAAGCATCTAGAACAGATTCCAGAAATATTTGGAACAGATTCCAAAAACTGGATGGTCCGAGCGCGGTCGGGAGCTTCATCAGTCGATGGATCTAGCCCTACCAGAGGAGGGTACATCCTAGCTATGAGTATCAAGGGAGCATGGACCCGACGAGGATGAGGCAGGGGGCGCTTGACAAAATCGAAGTCAAAGCTAGAATTGGCGAGCTATTTAACTTAGCCGATCCAAATTATGCTAGATTGAGTGACATTGAGCATGCTTTCAAGCTTGCTCGACCTCCCCCAAAGGTAACTCGTCTTGCCGCATACCCATAGTCTTATATTATGGTAGGGTAAGTGGAAACTTACTATGCTCACTCCCTTTTTTTACCCAGTTTAATGGTCGTGATGGAGCGATAGTGTTTGTGTCGCCACCCCCTGGAGTAGATTGGCCACAAGGAGCTAATCCCATCACCCAGACCAATGTCGAGATCGAGGACGAGGATGTCGACTGGGCGGCGCTTAGAGCTGGAGAGGAGGCAGCGGCCAAAGCTACTGGTAAGCGGCTGGCTGCCCCTAAACAGTCGAAGAAGAGATCAGTAACCACCCTGCTCACCGGGGGAGCGCTAAATATCAATGAGCCTAAGGGGGGCCCGGAGGAGAACCCGGCCAGCAAGTGTTGACAAGCAATTTTTACTTGGTCGGACAATGACATAGAGGAGGGAGAGGATGCAGATACCTTTCAACTTGTCCCTCAAAAATTGAGGAAGCAACTGGAGTCAATGGAGCAAGGTGTCTCCTCCGCGCCTATGGGACCCACATCACCGACGGTGGTGAAGGATGCAGCCGAGTCGACCTTGGGAGTACCTAGGCAAGGAACGCGACCGGCGATGGGAGCGACAAGTCAACTGAGCACACCACCGACCACTGCAGCGTGAAGGACAAGTGGCGGAGGGGTCGAGCACCAAGGCCCAGTGACAGTGCTGGATGTAGAGGGAGACTAGGAGTCACCCACACAGCACGTGGAGCAAGTACAGCCAAAGAGACACGCCTTCTCCACATCATTCCATGCTTCCAACATGTAAGTATTTGTAACCTTATTATAAGTTAGCAATTTGCATTTAATATGATTGCTTTCTAAACTTATCTCGGATGTACTAGCTTGGCATCCACCAAAAGTCCAGACCAGCTAGCCGGAAGTGGCGTGGCACTGCCAATAAGTGCAGAGCAGACCACCCAGCAGCCGACCACCGAGGAACCCATAGTAGAAGATCCGTCAGGGCCTCAGCAAGCAAATAGTCAGACAACAGTCCCCGAGCAGGTGGTTGAGGGAACAGCCGAGCCAGGCACAAGTGCTCCGAGTGCTAAACCTGCTGAGGGCAACACCTCAGCATCGAGGGTAACAGAGCAGATCAAGGAGCAGTGGCTGGAGGTGAGAGCATAGACCATGTTTATCGACGCTGCAGCCCGTGGGAAGGCTATGGTGATCATAGATGCTGTTGACGCCAGACCAGCACCAGGACCTGAAGAAGGGCCCGAAGAGGACAAGGTGGAGGAGGTCCTAGGCCATCCATAAGACAAGCGACAACATGTTTATGTGTCGCATTGGCGGAATGACCAATGGGTTGTCCATGAGGAAATCCCGGAGGTCGAAGAAACCAAGAAAGTTGAACGGGCGGCGAAGCGGCTTGTTACGGAAGTGCAGGTAAGCTTCACTTCACCTGTTGGTCTTGCTATTTAGTCGTAGTTGTCTTACTTAGCTATCTGCACTCAGGACTTAATGAAGTCCGCAAGGTACCACAAGACATGCTTTGACCAGATCGAGGGAATCGTTGCAAACAACAAGGAGCTGACGGCGGAGGTGGACTGCTTGCACTAGCGACTTGAAGCCACCGATCATGAAAAGATGGTGCAACATTCCCAGAACCAGAACCTAGTCATCCAGCTCAGTAATAAAGAGCGGGAAAGAACAAGTAAGTAGCCATTTTATCATACCGACTACTAACAAGTGTTGTTGCGTTATTGGTAGTAACAACTGTAGTGCAGGCTTAGAAGCTGAAGTGATCTATCTTTGAGAGAACAGTCATGCGGTCGTGAAGTGTGATCGCTTGAACAAGGACAATAGAAAACTGGCGCAAGACTAATCATAGCTCTAGGACCACACGACCAAAATGATAGAAGAGTAGAAAGGTAAGTTGTCCAACCACCTTTGCTTATTTTTGTTGCCTACCGTATTTTGGCATAGTATAGCATCTTAACAACATGTGTGGTTTGTAGTTATAAAAATCAATGCAAAGAAGCATCTGGAGGCCATGATGAAAGACCATGACAGCTGGAAGGCGCAATGCCAAGAGATCACCAAGGACCGTGACACCTGGAGAAGCCAGTGCCAGGAGGTGGCAAAGGGCATTTTGCCGGTCCTTAACCTCATCGATCCGGTGCTAGCAAAAGATGTGCTAAGGACGCCATAGCTGGGATTGATTGAGAGATGCCAAAGGGCATGGGGATGGTTCCAGGAGTTTGTGAAGGAGGCGGGAGAGTACGTAGGCGCACATGTGCTAAGGATGGTACATGCTCACTACCCCTTGATCGATCTCAAGCGCCTAGAGGCTGGATACCCAAAGGAGGTTGTCGGGGACGTAATACCGGGGTACCCTAGAAGGTGGAACCAATAACCACCGAGCGTTAAAAACTTTTGGATGGATAAGGGCGCCATAACGTCTCTTGCTCGAATGATAGGAGTTTGGTTCTGCCTCGCCCGATGCCTTTGGGGCAAGCTTGGTCTCGCCTCGAGGGCTGAGGGATAGACTTTGCCTTGCCTGACACCTATGAGATAGCTCTGCCTCGCCCGAGGGCTCAGGGCTAGTCTCCGTCTTGCCCGACGCCTTTGGGGCAGGCTCAGTTCTACCCAAGGGCTGAGGGATAGACTCCGCCTTGCCCGACCCTAGAGGGGCGGGCTCGATCTCGACCAAGAGATAAGGACTGGCCTCCGCTTCACCCGACGGCCAGGAACGAGCCTCGCCCTGCTCGATATCTAAAGACTAATTTCATCTTACCTAACAACTTCTCCCCGTTCCCTCATAGTGATGGGTACAGGGCAAGACAAGATGTTTGGGTCAACCATAGCTCCAAGGACCATACCCTACGCCCTGGTAGGAAAAGTACTACCAGGGAACAACGGGACAGGTGCTTTAGACCCTTCTGGGTGCCGCAGAGCCCGAAAGGTATTTTAGGTGCGTGCCCCTTGCCCTGTAGAGTTGTAGGCGCCGCCTTCAGCTCTAGGACACGGAACCCGATGAAGATATACGACAACCGCTACGCTCCAGAAAAGGATTTGCTATCTCCACGAACGACGAATATTCTGTCACCACGCTATGGACCCAAGGGAGCTATGCCCGCTTCTTGACCCCTCAGGTCCACCAAGTCAGAAGACCTTGGCCACGGCGCTACTCCGGACCCCGACCCCTCATCCCTCCAACGAAGACTCATAGGAACCAGAGGGCATGTGGAGCAAGGCTAAGGGAGACTCATAAGTCAAAACCACTGTACTGCAGCCCATACCCTATGCAGGGTAGCATTCTGTAACCAACCTGACATTCTATAGAAGCATCGACAGTATTGTAGGCGCTTATCTTCCTTCGCACTCATCAGAATGAAGAACCAGGCCAAGTAGACGTGAGCCACAAGACTAGGTAGAATACGCATCCTAAAGCCCTCACCCTTGTAAAGTCAACCCCTTCATCTATAAAAGGGGATACGCTTCCTCCACCAAAGGGACCGATCTTTGATGGGATAGTACACAACACTCACACAGTCAAGCTGCGATCAAGCTCTTGGCCTCCTCTCAACCCTTCCATCAGAGACTTGGGACCAGTCCCTCTCTCAATCATTTGTACCCCCTACTATGAACCATTCACGGTGCTAATAACATGAGCAGCAACAAACTGGACGTAGGGACATTCAACCTAAACTAGTATAAATCTTGTGTCCTTTAGCGCACCATCCGAGCCTAACGCGCATTACTATGAATTTACTTGTCGGTGCTTGTATGAAACACCGACAGAGGTAGATCCAGACAAGGCTGAGGTGCTATGGATGACCCAGCTGGACTTGTCGGCGAAAATAATTAGCGATATTAACCTATGTGGAGGTGCGACACCACCCGTACAAGGAATGCCATCAACAAGTCAGCTGGGAGTGCTATCATTTTCAAGCCAACCGGCGAAGCCTACGGTCTCGACCAACTAGGCATCAGCGGGGCCATCTTCTTTAGCTCGATCAATGCCAGAGTCCCCGAGACCCCTGCATGATGTCAGGCCTAGCGAGCAGCAAGTGCCGCATGTCCCGACCAGCCAATAGTATAGGCTATAGCTATAGAAGAAGATGTAGTTGTGTTATTGTAAACCTGGACCTTTTCAGGCAAGCTTGTAATAACGTAATTGTATATAAACATAAGCTTGTTTGTTTTGTAGAAAACATGTTTAAGCTCGGATATCGTGTTGATGTAACTAAGTTAGAACTTGTTGGTGTTATATTTAGTTGTACTAGTTTAGTCGACACATCATCCTAAAAGGTTTGTATGGCCCTGGTTTGTCTTGTGGTCAGAGTGTAAGGTGTGTAGCTTGTGCACATGTAGAAACACACAAATCAAACCAGAGAGCACCTGCCGATCACCTGTAGCGTAGAGAGCAGATCCCATGCACGCGTTGGGAGGAACTGGAGACAGGGCCTGCTTCGAGAACCCGAGAAGGAATGGTGGTCGGTTTTAACTGGTAGAGTTAAAATAACAATAGACTTCGAAGTGACACATTAGAGTGGTCGGAGAAATCATAATAGCTTCATTGAAATAAATCAAAAGTACAAGAGGGGTACATATCTTAGTAGTTCAGCATAGAAACGCCTAAGCTTGTCGATGTGCCAGGAATTGGGTACATCTGTTCCGTCTAGGCGAGCTAACCTGTAAGATGTAGGGCATGTAACCTCCTTGATCATGAAGGGCCCTTCCCATGGGGTTGCGAGTTTGTGGACACCAACCTGATTCGTCTTCCACTTCAGTACCAGGTCCCCAACCACGAAAAACCACTCCTTGACATTCTTGTTGTAGTACCTATGCAATCACAGCAAGGTATTTGGCTGTATGTATGCAAGAATCAAGCTGCTTCTCTTCTGCACTATTCACTTCTAGCTCCCATACTTCATTGGCCTTGTCTTCATCGAAGTTCTCTACCCATGCTGATCTGAAGGCTATATCTACTGGGAGCAGTGCCTCAGCGCCATAAACCATAAAGTATGGTGATATGCCTGTATTGCGACTAGGCTGGGTTCTGAGACCCCAGACCACGGCTGGTAACTCTTTGAGCCATCTTCCAGGAGCTTTGTCATTCTCTCTGTACATCCTCTTCTTAAGTGCGTCCAAGATCATACCATTTGCTCGCTTGACCTGTCCATTAGCTCTAGGGTGTGCCACTGAGACGTATTTTACTACTATGCTCCTTTCATCACAGAAGTCCCAAAAAATATTCCCGGTGAACTGAGTACCCAGATTAGTGATGATGCTATTGGGTATGCTGAAACAATGGATGACCTGGTCGAGGAACGCGATAGCCTTTTCTGAAGATGCCTTGACCAGGGGCATGTACTCTATCCACTTGGAGAATTTGTCGACCAGCACAAAGATGCATGTAAATTTTCTAGAAGCCGATTTGAAAGGCCTAATCATATCTAGTCCCCAGCACGCGAAAGGCCAAGAGGCTGGTATAGTCTGAATCTTGTGTGCTGGTACATGGATTCTCTTGGCAAAAAACTGACAACCTTCACAATGGCGAACTAGCTTCTCTGCATCGGCTACGACTGACAGCCAATAGAACCCTACTCGGAAAGCCTTACCAACCAGCGTTCTCGAGGCCACGTGGTTGCCGCAGGAGCCAGAGTGGATTTTGTCTAGGAGATGTTCACCATCCTCCTAGGTTATACACTTCATCAAGATTTCCTCCTTCGCGTTCTTGCACCATAATTTGCCATCGACGAGCAAATACTGCTTACTGCGACACATCAGGCGTTCGTTTTCTGTCTGATCGGTGTAACCGCTGCCATCTGTTAGGTATTTGATGAAAGGTACTCTCCAGTCGGGCTCCTTAGTGGTCATAGGTGGTTTAGTGGTGTTTGACGCCGGAACCGTAGCCACCAATAGCTGGTCTGGAGGCTTGTCGACTACGGGATCCTCTTCTTTGATGGAGGGCATGAGCAGGTCTTGAACAAATACGCCATGTGGTACTTTGGCTCGGGATGATCCTAACTTTGACAGCACATCTGTTGCTTACTTTTTGTCTCATACCACATGTGTGTACTCGATGCCATAGGACTTGCCTTCTAGCTTTTTGATCGCTTTGCAGTATGCGTCCATCTTTTTCGCTGGTCGTATCCCAGTCCTTGTTGAGTTGGTTGATGACCAGAGTTAAGTCTCCATAGACATAGAGACGTTTGACACTAAGCTCAATCACAATGCATAGACCGTGTAGGCATGCTTCGTACTCAGCGGCGTTATTCGACGCTGGGAAATAAATCCTGAGGACATATCGGAGTTGCTCCTTGGATGGTGATATGAAAAGGGCTCCTGCTCCTACGCTATCGATGTTGAGGGAACCATCGAAGTACATCTTCCAGTACTCGGTGGGCCCCTGAGAGGTAGGTGTGCTTAAGTCTATCCACTTGATGAAATCGACAAGTGCCTGAGACTTGATTGTAGTACGGCTTGCAAATTCCAAGGAGAAAGGGCATAGCTCCATTGCCCATTTGACAATGTGCCCATTTGCATCCTTATTGCAAATGATGTCTCCTAGAGGGTACTCAGTCATGACCACCACACGATATCCATCGAAGTAGTGTTTCAACTTTTGGGATGTGATTAGTATGGCATAGATCAGTTTCTGAATCTATGGGTACATGGTCTTGGATTCATTGAGCACCTCACTAACGAAATAAATTGGTCGCTGTACCTTGTAGACATGGTCAGGCTTGTCGCGCTCAACCACCATGGCAGTGGAGACCACTCGATTAGTTGCCACATTGTAAAGCAGGAGGGTTTTGTCTTCTCTGGGAGCAGTGAGGACCGGAGGTGATGTAAGGAATTGTTTTAGCTGTGTAAAGGCAGCGTATGCTTCCTCTGAACACTCAAACTTCTCGGATGCTTTGAGCAGCTTGAAAAACGGTAGTCCTTTTTCACCTAATCTTGATATGAAATGACTGAGGGCAGCCATGCATCCGGTAAGCTTCTGAACATCCTTCACCTTTTTGGGCGGCTTCATGTCCAAGATAGCTTTTTCCTTCTCTGGGTTAGGGCATATGCCGGCGTGACTAACGATGTTGCCGAGCAATATACCAGATGGAACACCAAAGATGCACTTCTTTGGGTTTAATTTCTATTGAAATGTGTTAAGAGCTACAAAGGTACGTTCTAGGTTGTCAACAAGGGTGTATGCTTCCTTGGTTTTAACAACTACATTATCAACATAAGCCTCGACGAGGTCGTCTTTTATCTTGTCTTTGAGGCAGGCCTGTATGGCGCGTTGGTAGGTAGCCTCGGTGTTCTTGAGCCCAAATGACATGGTTGTGTAGCAGTAGGCGCCGAAGGGCGTGATGAAGGATGTCTTGATCTGGTCATCCTTTTTGAGAGCGATCTAGTGATAACTAGAGTAGCAATCGAGAAAGGAAAGCAACTCACAACCGGTAGTTGAATCTACGACCTCATCTATGCGAGGAAAGCCGAAGGGGTCTTTAGGGTAGTGTTTGTTGAGATCAGTGTAATCAACGCACATTCTCTATTCATTATTCTTTTTACATACAAGAACTGGGTTGGCTAACCACTCTAGATGATATACTTCTTTGATAAATCCGGCTGCTAAAAGCCATGTAACTTCTACCCTAATAGCCTCCTTTTTGTCATGAGTGAACCGTCATAGCTTCTGCTTGATGGGTTTGGCCTTGCCATTAACATTTAAGGAGTGCTCGATCAAGTTTCGAGGTACATCGGGCATGTCAGCGGGTTTCCATGCGAACACACTCACGTTGCTTCTCAAGAACCTAATGAGCACGTCTTCCTATTTAGGATCCAGGTTGGCCCCGATAAGGGCCATTTTGCTGGGATCGCCATCGACCAACTGGATCACTTTGTGCTCTTTGGACTTGATGTTCTTGCGTGGGGCCTTGAGCTCTAGGATCTCTAGGTGATCGGCTAGGGTCTTCTTGGCATCGAGCGTGGTCTCGGCCATGCGAATGAGAGGTCATGAGCCTCTGCTATTTTGAAGCTGTCATCCTCGTAGGTGTAAGCTATGTATACGTTGCCCCTGAGAGTTAGAACCCCCTTCTTGGTAGGTATCTTGAGCACCAGATACCTGTAGTGAGGTATGGCCATGAACTTGGTGAGCGCTGGTCGGCCAAGGATAGCATGGTAGGTGCCTTTGAAGTCGATGACCACGAAGTTGATGTAGTCGGTGTGAAAGTGGTCTGGGGTACCAAATTGCACAGGTAGCGTGATCTACCCAAGAGGTGTGGATCTCTGTCTGGGGAGAACGCCCTAGAACTGTGCCTCGTATGGCTTGAGATCAGCCTAGGTTATCTTTAGGGCTGGCAAACTATTCTTGAACAGTATATCGATGGAACTGCCGCCGTCAATCAGCACTCTATTGAACTGAACCTTGTTGATACAAGGATCGAGAACCAGAGGAAAATGCCCTGGCTCAGGTATTACAGCCCATTGGTCCTTTCTGCTGAAGGAGATCTCACGGTGAGACTAAGGAAGGAGCCACGGGTCAGCGATGAGGTTGTCAGTATTGGCCATGTTTAAGCAAGCGCGGGCGAGCAGCTTGCGTTCTCATTTGGTCTCGATGGACACTCTGCCCCAATGATGGTGTGCACGTGGTCGGTTGGCTTGACGTACTTGTGACGGGGATCTGCGTCTTCATCATCGTTGTCCTCGTTATGCTGCTCCCCTACGTCGTTAGGCTTATCGGATGTATCCGGAGCCTGTTGGAGCGTGTAGATAGATTTGAGAACACGACAATTCTCCATGGTATGGTTTGACTTGGGATGGAGCTGGCAGGGTCCTTTCAATGCTTTGGCATAGTCTTCTTCGTAGTTGCGACGTCCGCCACCTTTTTTAATGGCGTTGACTTCGCCATCATCTTCCCAAGCATGCTTGCCCCTATAATCGTCATGGCGATTACACCACTGATTACGCTGGTCGCGGTGGTCGTGGGAATCATTGCGTTGGTTGTGGCGATCAAAATTGTTGTTCCGACCACGGTTGCTGCGGTAGTTGTCGTGGTGTGGGGGGTGGTCGGAGCATGGAACCCTTGCTACTTTTTCGATGATTATCTTTTTAGCATCATCGGCATCTGCATATTTTTTAGCAGTGGCTAGGAGCGCTGTGACCGATTTAGGTCTTTTGCGGAGGAGCTTGTCCCTTAGGGCATCGTGGAAGCGGAGACCAGTGATGAAAGCTTTGATTGCCTCGTTGTCAGAGATTGATGGGACCTTGATGCGCATCTCTAAGAAGCGTTGGACGTACTCGTGCAGTGGCTCATCTTTGCGATCTCAAATCCGCTGTAGATCATATTTGTTGCTGGGTTGTTCACAAGTAGCAATGAAGTTGTCGATGAATGCTTGCTTGAGCTCTTGCTAAGAATCAAAGTAGTTCACTAGCAAGCTGACCAGCCATTGGTGGCCTGCATGGCCGATGGCGACTGGGAAGTAATTAGACATGACGTGCTCATCAGCCATGGCTAATCTGCACATGGTTTCGTAGAGCATGACCCATAACTCGAGGTTCTCCTTGCCGTCATACTTCTAGAGTTTTTCAAGCTTGAAGTTTTTGGGCCATATGACTTAGTGAAGGTGAGGGGTAAACTGCTTCAAACTCGGAGGGTCATGGGTGGTATCATATTCCATACGGTGATAGCTTTCGTGGGATGCATGATCGTTGGCTCTTTGGTTAATGCAATCGCGCAGATCACATTCTCTGAGATAATGGCGGAGATCGTTATTGCCATCATGGTGATTCTGATTGCCCCCCCTGGTTGACCCTATGACCACAGTTATCATGATGATTGTTGCAGTTGTCTCAGCGGTTGTCATCCCGGTAGTCGTGGTGGTTGTCATCTCGGTAGTCGCGGCGGTTGTTGTCCTGGTAGTCACGGCGATTGTCGTCCCGACCACCATCATGACCACCATTTCCGCCTTGATGGTTGTCTGATGGGTCGTTGTTACACGAGCCATGTTGGTTGGGTGGCTGTGAGCGACTTGAGTACTGGCGGCTATGGCTTGATTCGACTGAGACAGATGGAGCCCGGGCTTGGTTTGCAATCTCTGTGGTCTGGGCCATAGCAGCCGTCAAGTAAGCTTATACATCATCACGAACTTTCGGGATTTCCAGGGTATTGGGTAGTCATTGCATTGTTGCCATAGCAATAGCTATGTTGGCGCTTGGAGTCCTGAAGACCTACTTGTCCCCTACCCTATCAAAGGCATTGTTAAGATCATGTGGCTGGACCCTTATGTGTCGTGCCTCCTCTTCCGCCTTGGCTTCGGCTTGTCAGCGATTAAATCGGTCAATATTGCGTGCTTCGCGTGCTAGCCTTTCTTGTTCTATTTTGCCAACTACCGATGGCTTGTCATTACTGATGACATTGATCAAGTCTCCTCACCTTGGTGGGAAAGATGGGAATCGTGGGAAACCCGGGGAGTGGTCTAGGATATCCAGATCGTATTCAACTTCTTCATTATCACGACGCTGGAGCTCAGTGTGGATGGAGCCAATAGATGCGATGCTAGATGGGGAGCTTGAACTGCCCTCTTGAACTATGTGGACCAACCCTTCTTGATACTCCTCGATCCGAACCATGTTGATGAAGTTGCGTGGCTTTGGTCGAGGTCGATGTATAGAACATAGATCCGAATAGCGTTGTATATTATGTGTGTAGTTGGAAGCAATGTTTCATAGGCCATACTTGGAGAGCCAAAGACCCGTCGCGGGGGCTGGTCGACGACGAACGGAGTGCCCTTCAGGAGTAGACGTGACCATGAGATCCATACCGAGTCGTGTAGGACGACTGGCCCAAGCTGGTCGGGTAGATCTGTTGTGGGTAGTGGTTACCTTCTCGGTAGGTTGATTTTGAATCAAATCTACTAGAGCTAGGGTTTTAGCAAGCTTGGTGCCGACTCGATCGATGGAGTCGAGCAGGTCGATGTTGTCGATCTGGCTCCCTTTGTAGTGAGGAAGCGGACGATGGGTTGTCGGCGTGGCTGAAGACGATGTTGGTGTGGCCGGAGCCAGATCCAATGTGGTCAGAGCCATAGCTGATGCTGGTGAAGTAGTGGTCAACATAGATTGGATCTATGCCTCCTCCATGGTCATGGCAATGAAGTTGTCGGAGCCAATGGTCCAGGTGATCTGGCCAATGGTGAACGTGAGGCCGTTCGGCGTAGCCATGGAACCAGGGATGATGACCATCTTGTTCATCTGGAGAGTAGTATGCATACCCCCTACCTAGCATGCCACTGTCGATGAAATATGGTCAGCAGTCTACCTAGGGGTATGCCCAAGGTAGTAGATTATCAATAGACAGATGCGCAAGCTACAAACAAGAGGGTGACGCAAGACAGACATGAGGTTTTATCCAGGTTTGGCCGTCATGAAGGCGTAATACCTATGTCCTACGTCTGATTATATTGTTGTATGTCAATGAGAGATGTTTTTGAGAGGGGTCCCCTGCCCACCTTATATAGTCTAGGGGACAAGGTTACAGATCTGGAAACTAATCCTAACCAGTTACAATTGCCATAAGTGGCCGAATAAGGATTCCTATTCTAACCGACCAGGATCTTGCTTGATCTCCAAGTCTGCCTTGATTCCTTGCGCAGGACTCTAAACAAATTGGCCAGGCCACGCGTCACCTTCTAGTGGGCCAGACCCCCTGGTCCAGGCCGGCCCAAGCCTAGCCGTAAGGGTATAGGGGTTAATACCCCCACATACTCAATGACATAGGGTTTATACTGGTTCAAGCAACGTGCCCTATGTCTAGTTTGAGTCAGTCGGTCACTTTATTCCTGAGCCCGGGTGCTTGAAGTTTGCAGTGGGGTTACAAATGAGGAGAAAGATGGGGGTACAGGAGACCTGGTTGGAAGGGCCGAGAGTGATAGGAGCTCCGCTATGAGCCAAGTAATCAAGCATGTGCTTGAGGTGCGAACCTAGCGGTTCTATGGTTGTGAGCTAGTGAACTTGATCAATCTAATGAGTCTGGAAGCACTTGAATCGACCAAGCTTAACTAAGTCTCTTGGGAGAGAGCGTATCTCCTTTTATAGTTGAAGGGGGTGGCCTTACAAGTGAGAGGGAGAGAGTACGTATGCTTCTAAACCTTGCTGCCCATGCCAGCGGGTATAGGATGATGGTCGGCGTGCGCAACACTGTTGGATGTCGGATGCATGTGGGAGGCTATGTCGTTTTGTTCAGGAATGGCAGATGTCAGTACTTGCTATACTGTTGATGCCTAGAGGCATGTGAGGGGTTTTACCATGTTCACTCGGTATGGTAAATGCCAACGCCCACAACACTATCGATGGCCAGAGGTATGTGGGGGGAGCCTTACCATACGGGAGTTAATGGCGCCCACAATACTATAGGGAAAATGTCGGCGCCTACAACACTATTTGTATCATGGCGGTTGCAGAGTATTGTTTCTATAGGTGTATAGGGTACGGTCCTTGGTATCATGGTGTGACTTGTGTACCTTGCCTTGCTTTCTCCATTTGTTCCCTGGTCCTTTCTGGGCGGGCGTCCCCAGTCGGTCGGTCCTAGTCGGCTCTAGTTACGCTAGTCGGAGAAGGGCGGTGAGCAGGGTTTTTGCGTACCCCTGTAACACCCCGGGTGTTTAAATACTAAAATTGCCATGTCATCATATGCATTGCAAGGCATTTGGTCATATTAAAAACTTTGTATGCATTCACTAAAATAAGTTTACATTTATGTTATAAGCATTGCTTGGTATTGTTTGAATCAAGTTCGAAATCTTTGTATTGATTTGAAATTCCGAAAACCCTGATTTTCAATATTTAAACCCTACTCTGAAAATCCATTTCAAAATCTAAGCATATTTTGGGGTTGAGCCCAAAAGCAAAAGTGTAGAGCTTGACAAGTTATACAAAGTTTGTTTTTGGAGTTTTTCAAGTTGTTTAGAAAAATTTGGAGTAATTCAAAAAGGCGTAATTCGGTAAATTTCCCTATTCAAATTCAAAAGTTCATTTCAAAATCTAGACCGAATTAGGAGATGGTTATAAAAGAAAAGTTGTAGAACTTTTGATTTTGAACAACTTTTGATTTTGGAGATTTTTGAGTTGTTATGAAAATTTAAGAGTAATTTATGAATTTTGGCGAATGGCAAATCTATAATTTTGTGAACAGTGTCCACCGCCGAAGCTACATTGCCGGCGTTTCCTTTTTCGGCGTTCCAGGCGCGGTCGTGGCCATTTTGGCATCGTGCTGGCATGGTAAAGGCCATAGCGTGGCTTCCTCGAGCTTCTTGGCCCCCTTTATAGTCTGAGCCGCCGTTGTCTTTGCCCTTTCTCCTTGCTCTGTTTTTCCCGTCACCTTGCTCATCTCCGGTGAGCCCGCGCCATCGTTGTTGTGCTCCACCATCACTGATAAGCTAGTTCCAACTTCGCTTACTCCTTGCACATCTAGCCGACCCACCAATTCGGCTTGTCTTCATCAGGAACTCGAGTTGCGTCATCTTCTTCCTCGCGACCGGCAACCCCTCCGCCGAGCATGATTCGTCGCGGCCAGAGCTCCACGGTGCATCTCCGTCCTTAGTTTTGGTTGATTCCGTTTTGTCTCGATGCTGTGGTACTTAATCCATAGTTGGTTGCTCATTTTGACCACTACAGTAGCTGGTACACCATCGCCGACGACGTTTTGCTCCGCCGTGCTTGCGCTGATCGTCGAACCACCTTGATGTTGCTCCTTAGGCTCGGTAATTGACTCCAAACCGTTCGGGGTTGTAACACCTCTGGTGTTTTGATGTAGCACTAAAAATTGACATGTCATCATGTGCATTGCAAAGCATTCATATAGTATAAAGTTTTGAATGCATTCACTAAATAAGGTTTATTTCATAATGTTGTTATTTCATGTGATGTGTTTCAAAAACCCTAAATAAAGATCATGACCACAAGGGTCAAATTTCATGTGATCATGTGAGGCCATGTCTCATTTGACTCAAATAACCCTAATGGGCCATGTTACTGGTCAAAAATCAAAATTTAAGTAAAAGGAAGACAAATCAAATTTGAATTCAAATTCAATTTATAAAAGTCCTTTTTGCCCCTTTTTACTAATTCAAAATCCATGTGGAATTTGGGGTTGAGGCAAAAAGCAAAGTTGGAGATTATTTTATGTAGATCAACTTTGGTATTCAAAGTTTTTCAAGTTTACATATAAAATTTGGAGTAATTTTGAAATTATTCAAATGCTCAAATGTACCCCAAATTCAAATTTCAAAATGGAGGCAGAATTTGAAAATATTTCTAGAAGCAAAGTTGTAGAGTTTGAAAAATTGAACAACTTTCATTTTTTGGAGATTTTCAACTTCTTTAGAAAATTTGTGAGTAATTTGAAAAATGGATGCAGTGGCAGTTCTGTAATTTTTTTCAAAAATCTACCTCCACCTCTCTGCTTGCCGCTGGCGCCACGCGGAGATCACCACCGATCAGGTTTCGCCGCTTTCATGCGCAGTGACACGCCAATACCTCCATGGTGAGTTCGCCCGTGTGCTGTCAACACCGCATGCCCTCCTTCTTGCTATAAATAGGAGCACGCCATCATCATTCGGAGTTTTTCCGTCGACTGCTCGCCGCCGGTGTCTTGCCCGCACTCACGCAATTCGTCCTCGCCGTAGTATCTAGGGCCAATTGCTTTGGCCAGAAGCTCCACCTTGTCTTCCTGCTCCTCCCAAGCCTGATCGTGTCGCTCCTAGAAGTCCAGCGCCACCGCGCGACTTCGTCTTCTTCGGAGCCGACCGGAGCTCCGCCATCCTCGGTCTCACGTGGTCCCGTCGATCCAGTACACCTCCGCCTTCACCGAGTCTACCTACGTGATCACGGTGAGCTCCTGAATGTGAAGACCGTTTCGCTTTAGGCCCTACTACAGTGTCACCGTGGCTACACCATACACCGTCGTGCCCAGTCTGCCATGCCCGGCATGGAGGTGTCTCCAGTGCACCTTTTTCCTTTCTGATAGCTGAGATTAGTTCGGGGGAAGTAGTAGATCATTTTGGTGAGGTCTGCTTCGCCGGAGCGTCACCGTCGGCGCATTTTGCGGCCGGTCAGTGAGGGCAGCACTGTCATGACATGTTTGAGTCACTGACGAGTGGGGTCAGCCTATCAGTGCGAGTGAGGAAGAAGAATAGTGATGATTTTTATTTTCTGAATTTGTGAATAGTGCTAAAACTTTGGGAATTTGTAGGAAATTCATGATAGCTCCAAAAATTCTGAAATTTTGTGTGTAGCTTCTGTACATGTTCTAGTATGATTTAAAAATTTGAAACTTGAAATTTGAATAAATTTTTAATGTTCAAATATTCAGTCCATTAATTGAAAAATGCAATTTCCATGATTTTTGTAGGTCACTGTATACTTTCAAAAATTATGAAATTTGTTTTGATACACTAATTTGTCATGAGGAAGCTTACATAAAATTTTCATGTCATTTGGAACAAGTTCATTTTTGGGCTTAATTCCAAATTAATTCAAAAATAAATAAAGACAAACCCTAAGTGTTTGATTAGTGTTGGATCTTGTTTTGGTCATGTTTTGTGACTAGTAGGGTTTCAAGATCCATTTGGTCAAGTCACATGTATGGTTCTTGATGGTAGGATTGCAAGTTGGTTTTGTTGGCTTGCAACTGTACCGTGAAATAAAATCATTTGCGGGGTGTTTTTACATTTCATGTACCATGAAAGCATCATATTTACATTATCATCATGTTAAGGCATATGTTATCATTTCATGTAGAACCCGAGAGTGAAATGATTCTAGTTGAGCAAGTTCTGGAAGAATCCTCGGTTGTCACGAGATTCGATAATCGTGGTACTGATCCAGAACCTGAGATCATCGACGAAGACAAGCCCCGGTTTATGCATTAAACCCTTACCTTGTTTACTTTGAAAAGTTTATCACCTATGTTACTTATTGCATTAAGTTGTTTAATTCAAATGTTACCTACTTGATGCATTACCTACCTTGATAATTGTTTACCATCCTTGAAGATGTTTTCATTTATAAAAGCGTAGTATGCTTAGTATGCTTCATGGTAGGCTTTCAAAGTAAAAGTTTTGATACGATCAAAGATGGCATACTAGCCAAAGAAAGAAAGAAGATAGAATGAATTAGAGACTAGTCGGGTGACTTATCTTGAATTTTTGGGTAATGTTGCCGACTATGTCGCTTAAAGGCCACTCATTGTGGATCTTCTGAACGAGACACTTTGTAGTACTGGTCACATACTCCGGTAAGCCTACTTTGGCTAATCTGATACTAAGATGAATGCCCACGCACTGGGAGTGGAGAGATGGCGGGAGTAACATGTACCCTCGTGGCTAGAATGTGGCCGGATTTGAGGTGTGCTGTGCTCTCGGGTGGCGTGGAGACGGCTTAGTATAGGAGGATCCGGTAGCGAGGTTGATATATGCAAGATTAAGTTCTACATATGTCGTGTGATAAGGAATTCCTAGCTGAGACTTGAATCAATTCGAATTGCCGGTGCTCCTTGGATATGGAGACTCGATTTATTACAGAAGCAATGCAGGACTGGTGAATTACTAAAATATGAGAAAAAGAATGGAATGAGAAGGAACGGAATATGGGAAATGTATATTTAGTTGAGATAATGAACTAAAAGGACTTAGGGGTAAAATTTGAGAATAGGATAAATATAGTAAGCTTTTGGCAAAGGACTTTGAATTTTGCTACATCCTTACCTTGCCCCAAACCCCTGCATCTCTAAAGTTTTACATCCCGTTACATTGGGTTAGTCTTGTTGAGTACCTTTGTACTCAGGGTTTGTTAACCCTTGTTGCAGGTGAGTCGCATGCGCAGGCTTGTTTTGGTCCCTGCTGCATGTCTGTATTTGAAGTCATTGACGATGAGGAGTGATGAATGGCCTTTGGACAAGGCACTAGTTTGTTTGATAAATAAAGTTAATGTAATATTGTCCCGCTACTATGGTTGTATGACACTTATGGTATTGTAAGTTTGAAAACAACTGGTTTGTAACTATGTTATCTTAAGACTTTCGCTATCTTTTACTCTGGTATATATATTTGAATAAACTGGTGTAATCTGCAATGTCTGTGATTGGGATCCTGTTTGAAAAGAGAATCGTGGATGATTCGGGTTTCTCGAGGACACCCGACAGACCTGTTGAGTTGTTGGGAACTCGTGTTCCCTATCCGAGGTCTGTCAAGACAATGATAGGTTCACGTGGGCCCGATTTCTTAGGAGGTTCTACCACAGGGGTAAGCTACTGATGCTTCCCAGACCTTTTGTTTAACTGCTACCGGCCTATTGTCGCCGGCATAGCGCCATCATGCATTCGCGTCCGCCATGGCCGGCGTTGTGCTCGGTCCAGTCGCTGTTGGGTCTTGATTTTGCCACCAATCGATGCGTCCTGTTGTCTTGAATGTATTAGAGCTTTGTCTGTCGCCGGTGATCTCACCGTCGGCGAGTTTGCGCCGGTCAGCGTCGTCATCATCGTAGTCAACGTCGGAGGTTGAAGATGATAGGTGGGACCCGTTGTCAGTGACCCAGCGTTCAAATGGATTTTTCTATTTTCTGATTTGAATGAATAGTGATGTAATTTGTTATTTTTGTGTAGATTTATTTAGAGCTCCAAAAATTATGAAAATTTTTGTGTGACTTCTCTATAGTATTTAAGAAAAATATGAAATAATGTTTTTCAGTACTTTTGAATGTGATAAAAAATTGCTCAATTTATTAATAAATGGATTTCCATGATTTTTCTAGGCTTATTTAATTATCCAAAAATTATGAAATTTGTTTTGCCACTTACTTATCATGTAATGAACATTTACTAAAATTTTGAGCTCAATCAAAATATGTTGATTTATTTCATAATTTTGAATTAAATAATTAATTCATAAAAGCAAATAGTAACCTTTAATGATTTAGGTTTTGTTTAAAATTTTGATTGAGTGATGACCTTGGGTCATTTGTTGATAATGATCCTTGGTAATTGATGTATGTGTTACAAAAAAGATATAGTTTGTTTGACTTGTAACTGTACCGCGAAGGAAAGTTGTATTCAAATTGCAAATTTTTGCATCCGTCATCGAGCATCATGTTTCGTATTCAGCATCATGTTAAACATGTCATTGTTACTATGTGTAGTGAATGAAGGTGAACACATAGTAGTTAATCAAGTTACGGAGGAGGTTAGTCCGTCTATTGAGGTCGGATCGAATACTTGTGAAACGTCGTAGGAACCAGATTTTTCCGTCAACGAAGGCAAGCCCCAGATGCATACAACCCTACCTTGTATTTTACAAATTGATTTCGCTTTTGCTTCTTTTTACTGCATTAAGTGATTAGGAGTCAAGTACAAGCCAAATTGGTACATTACCAACCTTGTTATTCCATATTTATCATATTACCAGTTTTAAATTTGTATATGCCTAGTTTTGCTTAGCTATGCTTAGAACGATATGGGAATGTGGAGTAATAAATCTAGACCGGGCGGACTCGGTGTGTGTGAGCCACAAGACATGGAGGTCTTGTGAGCGGGTTCTTTCCGCCTATGTCGGTTAAGGCACGTCCGTTGTTGAATTGCATGAGATGAGAATTTATAGTACTAACCACATACTCTGGTAAGCCTTTACTCGGCTATTCTATTATGAGAATAGCTACTCGTGCATTGGGAGTGGAGAGATGGCAGGAATAGCGTGTACCCATGTGGCAATGGGCTGGATCGGTGGAGTACTGTATTCTCGGGTGGTGCAGACCCGTTCTTGTTTTAGAGGATCTGAGTGTAGGTTGGTATATGTAGGCCGGGGATCTGCATATGTCGTGTGGTCTAGAATTCCCAGCTGGGTTTTTAATCGGTTCGAATCGTCGTTGCTCCTTGGTTATGGAGACTCAACTCACTGTTCATCATCGTAGTATTAATAACTGGAACTTGAGAAAGGTTTGCAAAAGAGATTGATATGAAGTTCATGTTCTCATTACGGATCATGGCAGATTCATATGTTGTACTTATAAAGTTTTACCTTTGAAGTAAAGAATTTTGTTAAAGAGCTTTTACGCAAAAGAACTTTGATTATTGTTAAAGCCATACCTTGAATCCCATGAGCCGGCATTCATGAGTTCTATTAGTTTTATTTTGGTTAAGTCTTGTTGAGTACTTTTGTACTCAGGGTTCGTTGACCCCTTGTTGCAGGTGAGCCTCATGAGCAGATCTGTTTTGGATCGTGTTGCATGACAATTGTTCCTTGTGATGACGATGAGAAGTAAATGTGTGGCCCGTGGGCAGGGCAGTTTCATTATGTGTTTTATATTATATTATAATGCCACTCCACTATTTCGTATTGTAATAGACATCGAACCTAGTTGCGAGGTTTGAAACTACTGTTTTGTAAATTATGTTATTGTAAGACTTCCGCTGTTTTTACTCTGGTATTGATATTTGAATAAATGTTGTAATACTGCAATGACTCTGTAACGTGATCCTGCTCGGAAATCGTGGATGCTTTGGGGTTCCCTGAGGACACCCGACAGTCTTTTTAAGTTAATGGAAACATATGCATAAATGTCAAAGGTCGTCGGACAGTGACAGATGCATGTGGGCCCTATAACTTAGGAGGTTCTGCCACAACCCCGGTCGGAGACACGGGGTTAGAGTCGAAAGTAGTGTCTCGGCCAGGCCTTCCGATCGGAGAGGCCATCTAGAGGCGGGCTGGAGATCGAAGTGAGTGCTCTGGTCAGAGAGGAGGGCCAGAGTTGAAAAACGAGCGCCATTCCTCCTTGGCCAGGCCTTCCAATCGGTGATTAGATCGCCCTTCTGGCCTGCTATTCTGATACTTGGGCTAGCCCATGAGTTGTGCGTTGTCTGCTTGGGCCAAGCCTTTGTTGGGAAGCCGGTCCATGAGGGACCCTGAGTTTATGAACCCGACACCACGCACCTACGAGAATGTAGCATCAGGACACGATAGGACGGGCGCTTTAAGCCCTCCCAGGCATGGCAGAGCATGAATAGTGTTGTAGGCGCTGACTTTTGTCCTACAATGTGGTAGGCGCTGCCATCAGCCCTCGGGCATGGATCCTGACACAAGCATACGACAACCACTACAATCCAAGGAAGAACTCACATCATCTATAGTAACAAGCGTATAGTCATTTCCCCGTCAACTCCCCATAGAGTCAAGGCTCGATGCCCTGACACACCGCACCATCCACCAGGGGAGGATGGGACATGACCACTCGCTAAAGCGAAGCTAGTGCCGGACCCTATTAGGATCAGCGAAACATGTTATCCCTAGCGTGGACTGCCATATCAGTAGGGTAGGCTCAAGGGAAAAGGAAGACCCAGCACCCTCAAAGGACCTTCTCTACCTTTGGTTTTTTTCCTCTTTCTCCTATATGTAACCCCTGCTCTTCCCTTGGTCTATAAAAGGAGGGCAGGACACCCCACTAAAGATGGATCGATTCCACACATAACACACAGCCAAGCAGCAACCAAGCTCTTGCCATCCTTTCGACCTTTCCATCAAAGACTTGGGACCTGTCTCTCTCTCGACCTTTTGTACCCCCTACTATGAACCTTTTTTGGTACTAATAATACGAGCAGTAGCAAACTAGACGTAGGGACATTCAGCCCAAACTAGTATAAACATTATGTCCTTTAGTACACCATCCGGGCCTAATGTGCAATAAATATAAATTTACTAGTTGGTGTTTATTCAAAACACCGATAGGCGTATAGCGGCTCACCGGCTATTTGGCCACCCTGAGCCAGTTCATCTCCCGACTAGGCGAGCAGGGGATGCCTCTCTATAAACTTCTCAAGAAGATGGAAACATTCATCTGGACAGAAGAGGCACAATAGGCCTTGGAAAGCCTCAAAGCAACACTGATGTTGGCCTTAGTCCTCGTTGCTCCTGAATGGGAAGAACCCCTCCTCCTCTACATCATGACAAACAACCATGTTGTGAGCACTGCCCTGGTCGTCGAAAGGGAGGAGCCAGGACACCCCTTGAAGGTCCAACGACAAGTGTACTTCATTAGTGAGGTACTCACCGATGCCAAGGTTCGATACCCCTAGGTTCAGAAGCTTCTATATGTCGTGCTGATGGTGACACAGAAGCTCTTGCACTACTTCACCAACCATGATTCATGGTTGTCACTTCATACCCGCTGAGAGACATCATCCGTAACCATGATGCTGCAAGACATATCTCCAAGTGGGCTCTCAAGCTCATGGGTCATGACATCAGGTATATCCCCCACACAGCTATTAAGTCTTAGGCTCTCACCTACTTCATTGCCGAATGGATGGAAGTCCAGCTCTTGACCCCAGACATCAACCATGAGTATTGGATGATGTACTTTGATGGGTCAGTCATGGTTCTTGGCTCGAGGGCTAGAGTGGTTCTGATCTCCTCAGATGGGAGCAGGCTCCACTATGCAACCTGTCTCCATTTTTTAGCCTCAAACAACATCGTGGAATACGAGGCCCTCATTAATGGACTATGCATCGCCATCGAGCTTGGCACCATGTGGCTGTACGTCTGCGGTGACTCAGAGTTGGTCGTTGACCAAGTCATGAAGGAGTCCTCCTACAAGAGACCTCTTATGGTAGCATATTGCCAGGAGGCGTGCAAGCTTGAGAATAAATTCTACGGGACCAAACTGCATCATGTCCCCCAAAAGGACAACGATGCCGCCAATTTTCTTGCAAAATTGGCTGCCAGATGGGTGCCATCTCTAGATGGGGTCTTCATCAACGATCTTCATGAGTTATCTGCCCGCGTTCTAGAGGATCCGATCCAGACACACTTTGACACCAATCTAGCACCTAGGGGCTCTGACCTCCCGACGTGCCCTGACCCCGACTAAGTGCTCGAAGGCTCTGACCTTGGTGCCTCCATGACAACGTCGCCCACCGACGTCATCATGGTAGCACTCGATTCAGTCGACTAGAGAATACCACTGCTCGCCTACCTCCTTGAGGAGGTTCTCCCATCGGAAAGGACTGAAGCATGAAAAATCGCTCGATGCGCCAAGACATTCATTGCCATTGGTGATGAACTTTACAAGCGGAGCCCATTGGGAGTACTCATGAAGAGCATCCCGACCGACCAAGGAAAACAACTTCTCCTCAAAGTCCATGCTAGAATCTATGGACATCACGTGGCCCTAAGGTCGCTGGTCGATAAAGCCTTTTGCTAAGGTTTTTACTAGCCCACCATGCTGTGAGATGCAGAGGAGGTTGTCCACAGGTGTGAATGATGTTAGTTCTATGCTCGACAAACTCATCTACCAGCACAAGAGCTTCAGACCATCCCCATCACCTGGCCATTCGTGGTCTAGAGCCTCGACATGGTTGGACCCCTCAAAAAGTCCCCGGATGGCTTCACTCACCTACTCGTAGCGGTAGACAAATTCACAAAGTGGATAGAAGCGAAGCCCATCACCAACATCCACTTGGAACAGGTGGTCAAGTTCTTCCTCGACGTCATCTATCAGTTTAGTGTTCCAAAATGCATCATCACTGACCATGGAACAAACTTCACCGAGAAGAAGTTCATAGACTTCTATGATGGATATGGCATCAGGATCGATTGGGCCTCAGTCGAACACCTGCGTACCAACGGTCAGGTCGAGCAGGCCAATGGCATGGTCCTCCAAGGACTCAAGCCCCACATCTTCAATCGACTCAAAAAGTATGATGGGTGATGGGTTGCAGAGGTCCTAGCAATCCTCTAGAGCCTAAGAACGACCCAAACCGATCCACAGGGTTCACCCCTTTCTTCCTCGCATACGGAGCCGAAGCAGTGTTGTCCTCCGACCTCGATCACGTCGCTCCAAGAGTAAAGGCCTTCAACCAAGACTGAGCCATGGGTGCTCTGTAGGATGCGGTCAACCTACTCAAGGAGGCTCATGAGACGACCATCATTTGCTCTGCTCGTTACCAGCAAACTCTACGTAGGTACCATGAAAAAAAATCAAGGGGAGGATCCTCGAGGTCGGTGATCTAGTACTCCGAAGGACCCAGTCAACCAAAGAGAAACATAAACTCTCTCCACCATGGGATGGACCCTACATGGTGACCGAAGTGATCCTACCGGGTGCCTACCAGCTGAAGGATGACAACGGCAACGTTCTCACCAACACATGGAACATCGAACAGTTACGTTGTTTCTTCCCCTAAAGCTTGGTCTTACCTTTTCTTTCCATTCAACGTTTGCTCCTATAGCACCCCAGCCTGAGCACTCTCAGCCTGGGTCACTCAGGGGCTCCATGGGGGGCGGTACCACCCTCCCTTTTTACTATCATATAGTAATACTTTTTGCCCAAACGAAAGGGCATCGCCCAAATGAAAGGGCATTCCGTTCCTTTGATTACCCTACGTAACTTGTGTTTTGAACTCCTGACCAATCACACCCCATCATGACCTATGGTTACAAGCAGCTGAGCCTCATGGGCCATGCCTGGGTTCTTAAGGTTGCAGCCTATGGGGCAACGAGCAGGTGCAAAAAAGAAAGAACAAAAAAAAAACAAAACTACGCTAGGGTAAAAACAAGGGCGGATGGGACAAGCTTCCCCTCACAAGTGATTTCATCACAAAATGAAATTAAAATATTCATGAATGTAAAACTGTTCACATGGGGGCTTCCCCACGAACTCGTCTTTTACATGTACTGACTATTTCTACTCTAAACTCTACTATGGTCCCTAGTGGCATTGCCTGATGGTACGGTTGATGAGGACGAAGGCAGCTCACTTCCGGTCGAGACGATGTTTGGCTCGGTCAGGGGTAGGACGATGCTTGCCTCCGACCTAGTCTCCACTCCCTCCATAGGCTAGACGACATCTTCCTAGCACACGTCTTCAGCCATGGTTGAATGACGAGCCTCCATCACCCATTGCGCGGTGACCTGCTCAGCGACCATATGTGCATATGGCACCAAACTCTCCCCCAGCACATGGATTTCATCTGTGCTCCACCCATTGGTGTACCCTCTACAGATGGCCATGAAGTCCAAATCAGGGTGATGGGTTGCCACCAAGGTCAACACCCCTAATGTCTTGTAGAACATGCCGTCGGAGATGAGCGCCCAAACTTTGTTTGTTACCTCCGCCAGCTTGATGACGGGCGTACTGGTGCTCGGTCCTGACCCAAACACTTTGGAGACGACCACCCGCGCGACGTTATGAATCTGGTCGAGCTCTCCCTTGAGAGTGTGTCGCTCCTCAAGGGATTGGGCTAGCGCCTCCTTGCCCTGACTGGCCGCTGCTTTGGCCGTCTCCATCTCTTGCTCCAAAGAGCCGATCTTTCCACCCAGTTCTGGAAAAAGATGACAAATTCAGAAGCAAAGGAAACAAAAAATCAAGGCATCAACCAAAGGCAGAACAGATACATACCAAGACGGGCGCTTTCGAGAATGGAGAGCCCTTCCTCTTACTGGGTCACCCTCTTGAGCAGTCGAGCATTCAACTCCTCTGCCTCGAGCATCTACCCCTAGAGCGCAACCACTTCTTGTTCAGCGTTCGATCGAGCCTTCTGCTCCACCTCTAGAGCCTCCAAGGACTTCTAAAGCACCGCCTCGATCTCTGCCAAGTGGACCTTCGCCACATCGAGTTCCCTCTTGGTAGTAGTCACTCGCTCGATCGTGCATAGTTCCACCACCCATGCTCCCACCACCTCAGCCGCTCGGTCTTAGGACTCATGGTGGGTGGACTCCAGTTGGTGCCTGAGCTCCTCGACCCGCTGCGATGCCATTGCTTCCTGATCCATCCGACCATGCTCCTCATGAAGAAATCAGGACTTACGGATCGACATCATCTCTAAATCCTGTGAGGCAAGAAGCAGACATGCTAAGACAATCACTGAAAGGCCAAGGAGTCAAGGACAACACCAAAAACATAGAGAACTTACCTCTACGATGTGTGGCATGTTGACTGTCATGGCCTGATGAATGAGCTCAACCCTCTCCAAGGCCTCCTTAAGCCTAACCTTGGTAAAGGCGAGATCGGACTCCATCGATTGTCGTCTCTCCCTGAGCAAGTGCTAGAGCTTCACCTCCTCCTCGTCATGAAGGACAAATCAGGCCTTTCTCAACTCCTTAGGGCAAGGCCACACCAGCTCATGGGTCACCCCTGACCCACTAGAAGATCCAGCCAATGCAATATCATGCGACGAACAGATCATCACCAGCTCTTAGGACGGCGGGATGGCTGGTGGCTCCACCCTAGTGTCTTCCTTGCTAGAGAGGGGGATCTCCACCGCTAGGGCTCCATGGCTAGCCAATAGATTCACTACCTTCGGTCTGGCCATGGTTCCTCTAGACCCCTCTAGCTCTGACTAGGTGGGCAAACTGTACGCTCCTCCGCTAGGTGAGGCAGGGAGCCTGGTTTCCCTCTCCTCCTCCGCAGCCGTTGGGGGAGGGACCATCACCGCCATCACCACCACTACCGCTGTTGCTGTGCTCTCGACTGACCGAGAAGACGCAACTCCTAGTAAGGAAGGTCACGTGGCCGTCAACCTACTTCCCCCACCACCCATCGCGACCCACTATAGGCTAGGTCTCTACTCTTCTTGTATAGGAGGTAGGGAGATTCCTAGTCCCGCCAGCCCCTAGCTACTATCAAATAAGTGTGGGTTAGTCACACTTAAAAACTCAGCTATGAGAATAGGAGGTAGTATGAATGCATACCTAGATGATAGCGGCAGAGCCCTGAAGCCTCGATAGGCTGACGATGAGCCAACTAGACGAGGACCGCTCATGGGTCATGACTTGTGCCCCCTCATATCGGCCAAGGAAAGAGCCGACCTAGCCGGTCCCTGATCGGTCCGTGAACGGCCGCGACCACCAGCTTGTGGCAAAACCACCGGAGCAGCTAGCGGGACATCTCCCTATTGGGGGTCACGCACACGCACCGACCCCGATGATGTAGGGGAATGATCATGTCCTCTCGACCGACCGACATGGTCTACCACACTCAGAGCAGAGGGGTGTGGAGCCAATGATGCCTCCGAAGGGTGCAGAGACCACGCCTACTTCGCCTCTCATTCGAGGGAGGTGTCTTCGCTCGTGGTGCGCTTCCTTGACTCAAGAACATCACCACGTATCTCCGTATCACCCCCACCACCGACGAAAGAGGCCATGGGCTCATAGTGCTTCGCTGAGGTCACAACAATGCCCCTATCTCCTTCATCCTTAGAGGCACTCATTTCGCCACCCATCTTTGTGGGCTCCTCCGACTCGAGCTCTGCCTCCACATCGCTCTAGCTCCTGACCCTCGGACCTACTGGCTGATCTCCTTCTCTTTTTGAACCTCCTCTGGGCCTTCTCGGCTTTCTTCTTCTTCCTGGCAAGCATCGCCTCCCTCTAGGTAGCTTGCTGAGCTACACCCTCCGCCCCCTCGGAAGATATGGCCGAGATTTATAGCCCAAGAGCCCCTTCAAAATGGGCAACTCGAAATCAATCAAAACATCAAAACAAGGAGGATAAGGTCACGAGAAGCTGGGCATACCAGATTGGATAGCTTTGTGGCATGAAGAGGTCCGGGCGTTCCTTTGAGAGAGTCTTTATTCCTTAGTTGCAACACCCGATTGAGTCAACTCCAGACTTCATCCTTTGGCAACTCCTTCGGTGACATGCGGTCAGGATCCATCAGGCCGGACTACTCCCACATTGGCCACCTTCTCTCTACCAATGGGGCGACCTGATGGTGGAAGAAGGTATTAAAGTCTCGTAATCCGTTGAGGCCATGTTGCACAAGCCTCTGAAGCTCTGTCTCGATAACCTCCAATTTGTTCTGCCGATCGGTGGGACCCCACGACCAGCTCTTCCTCCTCTCAGGCTGTCTTTCTGATAAATGTTGGGAATGGCGCCTCTGCTGGGTTCCTAATGTAGAACCACTCACTGTGCCACCCTCGGTTGGAGTCATAGGGGGAGTACGCAGGGTAGGGGGCTAATGGCTTTGGCTTCTTCTACAAAGCGAACCCCCCAACCAGTGCGATTCTAGGCAGCTTCCCCTCGGATAGGGCTCGCTAACTAAAGATCCATCGGGAGAGGTCCATGTGTGGCTCCATCTCGAGGAAGGCCTCATAGACGATGACGAAGCTAGAGATGTGCAGCACCCTAGTCGGGTTCAGGTATTGCAACTCTAGACCCCACTCGTTGAGGAGCCTGTGTAGGAACCAATGCGTGGGATACCTGAGCCCACGCTCATGGAAGGCGAGGAAGAATATGACCTCGTTGGCCCAGGGGTGCGGAACAACCTCCCCTAGCGCAGGAGCCCTCCAATGCGCCACCTCTTTCGATGAGAGCAACCCCTTCTCGATGAAGGCAGCCAGCACCTCTTCATCCATGTAGGAAGGCATCCAGTTCAACATTGCACCTAGGATTTACAGACAAATCTATGAGTTTTTTCTCTCCCTCGCTTTACCCTTCTCTCTCCTAGAAACCGCCGCTGCGCACGAACGGGCTTGGCAAAAAAGAGGAAGGACAAGAGGCAGCAGTTGGAGAAAGGTGACAGAATGGGAGGAAAACCCTCTCCCTTCTACTTATTTAATGAGGGAAGGTGTGTGGCAGGACGTGGCCCCTGGTTGATGGGACATGCCCTGCCCGGCCAAATGTCGCCTGGTTAACAGGATGTGGCCTAGGTAGGGCCCACCACTAACGTAACCTGGGTGCATGAAATAAGGTGCAACCACACGCAAATGACTCTCTGCCTTCTCAGGTAGGGTTTGGAAGGGCCCACCAATGAAATCTCCATCGAGGAGAGGCCAACGGGGCACCTGAGTCAATTGGATGGCTCGGGTGGCTACCGAGAGATAGGTAAGGAGCAGTGGGATGCCCCATACGGGCTATGCCGACTCCATCATGAACGATGGGCCCGGATTCTATTCGAACATATCCGATAAGAGCTCCCCGAACCCGTCACTCGAGCATCGAGGTAACTTTACCAAAACCCCTTTTTGTTTTCTAGTGCATGATCATTCATTCATCCATTCTCATGCATACATTCATACATTCATCCCATACATCCAAGCATCGCATATGTAATTGTGGCATCATAATGCTTCGCATTGCATCACAAAGCGATAGTCTCCTCATTCTATATTAGCGATGATCGACCAGGGTTCGAAGGCCAGCCCGTGAATGGCTTGAGGCCGCCTCGCGTCAAACAGAGCCAGGGGAGAAAACATAGATGAGCCCCAGCGGCCCTCGCCCGATCTGCTTCAAAGCGAATAGGGTCATCTTGACCTTCTTGTTCGATCTTGACCTCGAGCCATGCGGGGAGGCCAGCGGGCCACCTAAGTCGATCTCCAGAACAGCTCGAGCATCTATCGAGATGCGGGTTAAGGAGCAGTGGAATGCCACATGAGGGCTATGCTGACCCCGTTATGAACGACGGACCTGGATTCCACTCGAACATACCCATTATTAAGCTCATCGAGCGCGTCACTCGAGCCATCGAGGCAAGCAACGTTAGCTCAACCCCTCCGGTTGCGAAAACCGCACATGGGGTAATGCACGAAACTAGACCAATCCCTCGGATGCGCACTCGACACTTGGGTTGGCACTCCGCCTCGCCCGACCCCTCGGCCATGCCCGACGCTTGGGTTGGCACCCGACACCTCGAGTAGGCGCTCTGCCTTGCCTGACCCCTCGGCCACGCCCGACACTTGGGTTGGCGCTCTGCCTCGCTTGACCCCTCGGTCATGCCCAATGCTTGGGTTGGCGCCCCGACACCTTGGGTAGGCGCTCCGCCTCGCCCGACCCCTTGGCCATGCCCGACACCTCGCCCGACCCCTCGGCCACGCCCGACGCTCAGGTAGGCGCTCTGCCTCACCTGACCCCTCGGCCACGCCCAACGCTTGGGTTGGCGCTCCGCTTCGCCCAACGCTTGGGTTGGCCCTCCACCCTGACACTTGGGTTGGCGCAACGCCTCGCCTGGCCCCTTGGCCATGCCCGACGCTTGGGTTGGCACTCTGTTTCGTTCGACGGCGACCCACGATCTTACACCCACCGGGCGCACTCGTGAAACGAGTATAAACAGCCCCTTCACGACTTCACAGAAGTCCCTAAAGGGCTCGGGGGCTCCTGTCAGGTTTATAAACCTAGGGTCTCCAATGGACCTGCTTCTCTGCAAAAAAACTCGGCCCAGCAAACAGCGTTGCGATAACACGCGCCTCCCAGGCCAGCCCAGATACATAATGACAGGCTAGGGCAATGATCCGGTCCCCGACTGGAAGGCCTGGCCAAGGTGGGGACACAGTCCGACTCCGACCTTCTTTTCCAACCGGGGATATGCCGGACCTCTGCTCATGATTCTTCCCCGACCGACATGGTCGGGGCCAACTAGGAACGACCGACTGGGGACGCCCGCTCGGTGAAGGCCCAGGGATCAGGCAAAGCAGATAATGTAAGGCGCTCAAGTCAACTGCAATAATGAGGACTGTACCCTGCTATGTCCTACGCACATTCAGGACGGTGCCACCAGGCTATGCCAGATGGGCACTATGCAACCTTGCAGGCGTGTCAGAGTACAAACAGTATTGTAGGCGTCGACGTTTGCCGTATCAGGTGAACACGGTAGAGCCTACCACATGCGTCTGATATAAATAGTGTTGTGGGCGTCGACGACCGTCTCGTACCCGACAGCGTGGACAACAAGACTAGGTAGCGCACGTATCCATTCTCTCCTTCTCTGACTTATAAGGCCACCCCCTTCAAACTATAAATGGGGATGCGCTCTCTCCTCTCTGGAGGACGTTCTCTCTGGCTATTCTAATTCTGACTCTGGCTTTTCTCAAAAAATAGAACCCGAATAGCTCAATAGCTCTAGAACTCTAAAGCTACACAGAGCATACGCTCCAATACTTAGCACACGTTAGAGCCCCCGTCACTCTCGGCCCATCGGTTCAAAATCCGACCGGGCCTTTAACACCCCCTTTTTATTCCTCCTCGTTTGTAACACCACAGCAAACTTCGAGCACCTAGGCTCAGGAATAAAGTCACCGATCGACTGAAACTGGATGTAGGGCACGTTGCCTGAACCAGTATAAATCCTGTGTCATTGAGTGCTAGGCCACATCCGATCACAACGCACGACAAAACTATAAATATCTACTTGTTGGTCACTATTCGCACCAACACTTACAATGCTGTCTGATTTTTTTAGGTGATGCTTTCTAAGTGACATAAATGTATAAATTATATTATTTTCATGAGAAAATATATCACTCAATGAATAATTAAACAAATTATAAGTAATAACAAGTAATTTAGTGGTAAGTTTTTTTTGGAAAAAAATGACTAAATAATTAAAACCGGCAAAACTAGTGAGGTCTTAGACTCTTGAAGACGTCTCTGTGTACTTTACAAATACAGCGGCGACAGACGGCGGCAGTTGCCCAGGGAGCTGCTACCTGCTGGCTTCTCCTTCATCAGGACCAAAACACCGGCAGCAGCGGTTGGCCGGGCAACCAGAACGCTAGCAGCAGACAACAGGTTCTTTTTCAGAACAAGAACGACATAACTACATCGGCTTCGCTTTCAGGATCAGCCGCGGCACTTAGGAATTTCTGAATTACGATAGCAAATCATGGAGACTGAGAAACTAGGTGCGGGTGCGGCACTGGGATGGGATCGCTGGATCGCGAGTTCGTGAGGCAGAGGATTAGAGACGAAGAGCGCAAGATGGCGGCGGCGCTTGGGATCAGGACTTCGCAACGCACGGAGCAGAGGCAGCGTCGTGACCTTTTCTTTTACATTATTAGCAGATGTATTACTACTAATATGGTCTGGGCTGCAGAGTATGCCGGTGCATATCTGGCATTCCCTGTAGATCCGCCAGCGATGTGAAGAGAGAATGCAATCAAGTAACACATGCTTTAGTTTTATTAGCTAGACGTTGTAATCATTCTGCTTCCAGAGAAGGACAAGTACCTACGTGTGTTTGGACCTTCCTTAATGCCCATTAATCCGCCAGTGGCTAGCTAATAAAGTTTCTCTCTTTGCTCGCAAAAAAAGCTTGATATATTAAAAAAAAACTTTAAATGGTACGTCTCATGTTTCTTGTTTTAGTTAGAAGTTGGATTCTAAAATCTCATTCTAAATTTAAGTATTTGAATTTTATTTTCATTTTTCTGTCTCATTTTCATTTTCGTCGGGAGATATAAACAGGGCTGTAGGAACGTCCGCTCCGGGATGAGGTAGAGCCTCATGGCCCCTAGTTAGGCCTAGTTTGGATCTCTATGTATTCACTTCAATCAATATATGTTGGAATGATTTTGTGTGGAACTTAAACTAAATTCTACGTCAAACAACTCTAACACATAGATTGAGATCTCCATGAGCATCATAGAAGCCCTTAAGCTGACGACTGTAGGAGGATTCACTCATTCACAACTTGGACGCGCACGTTGGCCCGGCAGAACGATCCATGGAGGCAGTTGGGCTGCATGTCGTTTCGCGCACGTTTCGTATCGCGGGTGGCCCGGTCGGTAGGTGCCACGCCTCACGTCACGTCGTACTGCAAAATACTCTCCTACGTCGTCTTCTCGTCTGTACTAGACTACGGGGTGGTGGTTGGTGCTGGTGTGGGGTGTGGTCGTACTCGTACCCCGTGGCTGCGGGAGACGTGCACGGTGCAAAGGCTATGGCTATCCAATCGATCGAGATGAGTGGCTCACAGTCACAGTCACAAGGTAGGCGTCCCACTCATGCGCTAGCTGCTTGCATCATGCACACCGGCAGTGAATAACGTGCTCAAACGATTGGCTTCTTCCGTGGAAGTATCTTTAGATGCCGTAGCAATAATCCGAGCAGCGCGGCACTGACTGAAGTTGTTTCTAGTCTAGTCTAGGAGATTAAAAAGTCGATCATCCACCGCTAATTCATCATCACCACAGCCACTTTCACCGCTGGTTTGCTTCAAGCCGTTTGGTGATGTTTATCACCGTCGGTTTATGTTATGAACGGTTGGTGAAATGGTTTTCACTGTCGGTCCGTGTTATGGACAGTTAGTGAAAATGAGGTCGATTATCATGGGCGGTTCGTGTTAGGAACCGTTGGAGATAGTTCATCATCACCGCCGATTTGTGTTACGAACCGGCAGTGAAAATCATTTTCACTGATGGTGTGACTTATGCGTCGACGGTGATTCAAATTGAATCGGATGAAGATGAACTTTTTATCAGAGTTGTAAGTTTCGATAAGATCTACAACTTTCTAGTTGACGACTTTTTCGTTTGAAATCATTTATGGTCCCAAAATATTGTTTGAAGTTCTCATGTATATATCAAAATTCAGATTTTTCGAATTGTCAAAATTCAGATTTATGATTGCCCTGCGATGGTGAGGCATCGATTCCTCAGCTGACAACTCATCACAAGATCCGATCTGAGTTCTGAGAAGGCCGCTGGTGAAGGCATAACAAAGGACTGGTTGAGTGAATAACTGAGCATGTAGAGGCGGGAATACTGTATACTCACGTTTGCTGTGGGATTCTCTCCAAAATCAAATGTTTGCCATGGATGATTGGATGCGCTTATTGCAGTGGACGAGAGAGGAGCACAGCGCACAAATATATAAATAGATAAAATGAGCGAGGAAAGAAAATGAGGGCGCGTCTACTCGTGGTACGGACGCGCTCTCGTCTGCCTATAAGTACCTACGCGATGGAGGCCACGCTCATCGGCGCCATTCGTGGTAGATCGCTAGTCTCGCTAGCTAGCTAGGGCATCCATCGTTTTGGTGTCCGCGTACGTGATAGCTAGCGAGGGGGTCCATTCCATATGGCTTCCTGCAGGATCCCGCTCCTGTGCCTCCTTGGCTTGCTGCTGGTAGTAGCTTCGCCCGCAATTGCTGCTGATGACTCCGGCGGTATCTACTACCAGCTTGCTCTTCTGGTACGCACAGGAGCTACCTAGTTCTTCACTTGCTCACTATATGTATTTTGTACTACTGTTAGTATCATTAGTCGAGATAGGTCTTACTATCAGGTCAATTCAGTCACAATGGCATAAAAAAACAACTATACAATGCAAGAACTAACGCATGATCCTAAAAATTGTGTGTCCTGCTAGTAACTAGCTAATTTGTCATGGACCACTGGCCCGTTTTTCCGGATTGGACGATAATTTGATTGGTGAGGCAAAATGATGGCACGGGCCTTGTCATCACAGATCACAGATAGTAGTAGGCATGGCCGTATACGAGAGAACGTACAACCACTTGTATAATGGCTGAACCTACGACCGCGCATTATTACCCGGCCGCTCCATCAATTCCCTGATCAACTCTATCTCGCGCATGATGGTGTGCTGGATCATGGACGTACGCAGTGGCCAGGAGCATACTGCGAGCAGACCAGCGCTGGATGCTGCAAGCCGACGACCGGCGTCTCGCCGGCGCGCGACTTCTACATAACGGGCCTCACCGTCTACAACGCGACCACCGACGCTGCAGTGACGGAATGCAGCAATCAAGCTCCTTACAACCCTAACCTGGTCGGTACATAGCAGACTCTCGCTCCAGCTCGCCATATATATGCACATGCAGTGTTGTAGGTGGTGTGACACCTTTAATAATTTGTTGTGTGTGTGCAACAATGTCCATCGACAGATTACCGGCATCGGCCTGGAGCAGTACTGGAGCAACATCAAGTGCCCCAGCAACAACGGGCAGAGCAGCTGGAAGAACGCCTGGACGAAGGCCGGCGCCTGCTCCGGCCTCGACGAGAAAGCCTACTTCGAGAAGGCCCTCTCCTTCCGTAGCCGGATCAACCCCCTCGTTCGCCTAAAAAAAAATGGTAAATTAAACATCCATAGATCCAGCTGACGCGTCCTGTGTTACACGACTTGGCCTATATATCTTTTGCTGCAGGTATCCAGGATGACTTCGAGCTCTACGGCCTGAAGGCGATCAAGAAGGTGTTCAAGAGCGGGATCAACGCGGAGCCGGTGATCCAGTGCAGAAAGGGCCCCTTCGACAAGTACATGCTGTACCAGCTCTACTTCTGCGCGAACGGGACCGGGACGTTCATCGACTGCCCCGCGCCGGCGAAGTACACGTGCTCCAAGACCGTCCTCTTCCACCCCTACAAGAAGTGGATGCTCAAGCAGCAGCTCAACGACGACTCCGCCGAGTTCTACGAAGGCGCTGCCGACCCGTTCCAGCTGCCTGGTCTGGCCATGGACAACTGATCTTATCTGCTGCGATCGTCGTCTGCATTTTCGTGAGTTTGCGTTTCGTCGTCGTCGGAGCCACCCGCCGATCCATCATCCATCTATCTCGTCTTTCGTGAGTTTGCGTGCGTTTCAGTGACGTGCGCATGGAATAATAATGTTTTCTGCTTTGATCCTTACGCTACTGGGCAATGCACGGTGATGCCCAGCGAATAAGTGTGGCTTTGTAATTTATTCGACTTTTTCCCCTCCAATAAACCTTGAGATGTATCCGGTGGCCCTTCCAATATAATCGTCTATTCTATTTTTTATTTCCTAATGTTAAAGAGCCAAAGGTTTCTTTGTTCATAATCGTTCGATGGGGATCCATGGACTCAATCTCACTCTCCCGTGCCTATACAAGCTAAGTAAGAGTAGTGTATTAGTCCGATTCCAAATGAATTGAAATATGAAGTGTTTCCATGGTCCACCACTCTCTCACATGTCCATAGGAGAGTTAAGTGTTTGGGCATGGTGTGGAGTCTATCTCAAAACGAAATGAACACGTGACATTATCATTGATAAATCGCTAACCTCTCGTACCCATACGAGTTAGAGCAGCACGTGCAGACATAGTACGAAGTCGGAGTTCAATTCCTAGATGAATCGAAACACATGGCATGATCACTAATTAAACCTGGAAGCCACAAGTTGTCTAAGAAGTCACACAACGCACATGTATGTTTGCTAGTTAAAAAAGGAGAAAACTTACACAATTCTCAAACGCTTAGTATGGTAGCTACATGATATAATATATAGTTACACTAGTAATTAAGTTAATCTTATACCTTGGGCAATTTAATTAATAGAGCAATCCTAACTTCACATTAGGTATTATAGGTACGAATGCACATTATTACAATAGCTAGTACATAACAAGCACGAAAAAGATGGCCAATTTCTCAAAGTAACTCCATTGAGTTGGTGTGTAAGTGGCTTCAGTGGATATATAGGTTTTAAGTCGACAATCTTGAAGAAATTGAATTGGAAGAGATCGGACAAATGAGCTCAAGATAGGCACCGTGCACAACTCATTTTGAACTTGATCACCGTAGTGTGTTGCACCGTATGATCCGTTGAGCTTGAGTGGCTCACAGTGGATCATCTTCTGGTACTATGACTTGACTGTGTCAAGTTGACAAGGTACTATGTTTCACTGTATGATTTGGTGCACCGGATCAATGCGATTTTTAAAGACAACATTCAAGCGGTTGGTGTTACCAACTAGCCCTTATATTTCTAGAAATGCGATATTTAAAGACAATTAGTAATTCAAACCACCCTGTAAATAAGTGCCACACAAAAAATCAGTCTTTTTTCATACGAGCGAGGTTGAATGAAGACAAACTTTATATTAAAACTGTAGATCTAAAACTATGTAGTTGACATTATCTAAAACTATGTCATTGACGAGTTTTATATTTGAAATCGTCTAAGAACCCAAATATACATTTTAAGTTCTCGGATATTATAATTTAAATTTAGAATTTTTCAAATGACCTCGTATATAGAGACACAAGTGCTCTACAAGAGTTTTCAGTTGACACAGTGTTTTTCATAATATTTTGTGTCATACTGCAAGAAGATGGTCTACATGAGTCATCTCATGTACCGCTAAAAAAAGAAATCCTTTGATGAGAATGAGACGATCACCGAGCTTCATGATTTCACGGCGCGAAATAGATATTTAAAGTAGTGAATCAACTTAGAATTGTGCTTGGAAAGGGCACAAGAAGTGTACGCGCAATAGTTAGCTACTAGAGAACAGACTTTAGAACGATGTCCTAATTTAGCATTAGCCTCGGCATTTTTTTGCCCCCGAGACTAAAGGACCCTTTAGTTCCGATTGGTAATACCAACCGGGACTAAAGGTCTATGCCCAACGGTCGTCCGCGGGGCAGGGATCTTTAGTCCCGGCTGGTATTACCAACCGGAACTAAACCGGGACTAAAGCTTTTAGTCCCGGTTTGGACCCCTAACCGGGACTAATTATCCCGGCCTATAATTCAGCTCGTTTCTTCCTCCCCGAGCCCGAGCCATTCCATTCAAACTCACTGCCTCTGTTCTTCAGCTTGCTGTTGTTCTTGCTCTCTCCCCCTCCATTGGTGTTGCTCTTCGATTTTGGAGGTAACCAACTTAATCCTCTTATGTTTTATCAGTAGCTTATCTTATTTTGCGATATAGATGCATGTGTAACTTTATATGTTTGACTTTATTATGATTTTATATGTCATTTTTAGCTCAAAATCACATGATGATTTGCATATATGTTTGGATAAACAAAAGTTAAATTAGTTCATCAAAATCACGCCTCGCTCGTCCTCGCTGGAGCACGCGCCATCCTCGTCCCCGGTGGCTTACGTGATCTTAGAATTAATTTTTTTATGAAATGAAAAACTTAGAAAATTGTTAGAAAATTGTAGAAAATCCGTACTAGTTGAACTTGCAGACCGTGTTCAGCTCGGCAAGCATGTTCTCTACCGAGCGGTAACGGACGTCAAGGAGGAGCTTTGATTCTACGAGGGAGAGCGGCAACGGTCGTGGAAGACCGTGTTCCCTTTCTCATAGAATCGGAGCTCTTCCTTGTCCAAGTACGGTGCCGTCCGGTGGAGAAATGCTCGCCGAGATGATCACGTAAACAAGGTCAACTAGTACGGATGGTTATTTATTGAAACATGTTTTTGAGCTATAATTTGATGGATATTTGATAACTTCAGACCTACAAATGTCATCTACAAATGTTACTATCATCGGTAACCTAAACGTCCACGAGCTCGCCGATATCGAGCATGTCACTTAGAATTATTTTTTCCATGAAATGAAATACTTAGAAATCATGCCTTTTATTTTTTAGAATTAAATTTTCTATGAAATAAAAAACTTAGAAAATAGTTAGAAAATTGTAGAAAATCCGTACTAGTTGAACTTGCGGACCGTGTTCAGGTCGGCGAGCATGTTCTCTGCCGAGCGGTAACGGACGTCAAGGAGGAGCTTTGATTCTACGAGGGAGAGCGGCAACGGTCGTGGAAGACCGTGTTCCCTTTCTCGTAGAATCGGAGCACTTCCTTGGCCAAGTACGGTGCCGTCCGGTAGAGAAATGCTCGCCGAGTTGATCACGTAAGCAAGGTCAACTAGTACGGATGGTTATTTATTGAAACATGCTTTTGAGCTATAATTTGATGGATATTTGATAACTTCAGACCTATAAATGTCATCTACAAATGTTACTATCCTCGGCAACCTAAACGTCCGTGAGCTCGCCGATATCGAGCAGGTCACTTAGAATTATTTTTTCCATAAAATGAACTACTTAGAAATCATGCCTTTTTTTAGAATTAAATTTTCCATGAAATGAAAAACTTAGTAAATAGTTAGAAAATTATAGAAAATCCATACTAGTTGAACTTGCGGACCGTGTTCAGCTCGGCCAATATGTTCTCTGCCGAGCGGTAACGGACGTCAAGGAGGAACTTTGATTCTACGAGGGAGAGCGGCAACGGTCGTGGAAGACCGTGTTCTCTTTCTCGTAGAATCGGAGCTCTTCCTTGGCCAAGTACGGTGCCGTCCGGTGGAGAAATGCTGGCCGAGATGATCACGTAAGCAAGGTCAACTAGTACGGATGGTTATTTATTGAAACATGTGAAATCCGTACTAATTTTGTTTAAATATATCATTTTAGAAAATATGAAATTTACACTAGTTTGCAAAAATAAGTATAGAAAGTAGATGACAACTGGTACCGGATCCTCGGCCTCTCGTTCGGTTGCGAAACGACTGAGGCCAGAACTCCCTCTCATTATCTGCGGCAAGTGTAAGCAGAAGATTGTGATGGAGTACCGAGTCAAGAGACAGGGACCCAACAAGGGTCGTGTTTTCTACAAGTGTCCGGATCGCGATGTGAGTTTCTTACGCATTTTATAATTATGGCTAATTGACCTGCTTTTCTTGAATATTTTTAACTAAATATTTTTTTGCTTTAATTTCAGTGGGAGGGCAATGGATGCGATGGTTGGTACTAGGAGGAAGATTATGCTACATACGTGTAGAATTTGGGTGCGCTTGAGGTAGCGGCTGCTGCTGATGAGGCAGTGAGCCAGCAGGAGAAGCTTATTGATATTCAACAGAAGAATGATTTGTCTGTTTTAGTTGCGTACGATCACGAAATAATTATGTTACTAAAGTGCATTATAGTTTTAGTTTGTTTAATGATAGTTGGGATTGCTTACGTTGTAGCCAGGCTTAGTTAATTAATCAACCGTGTGTATGTCATTTATGTTGTGTAATAAAATACTTAATTATGTTTAAGGTTTTCATAATTTGTCGTGTAATACAGATTATGTCATGCCATTGGATGTACAATGCTGATCGCCACTCTCAAGACTTTATTGAGGGCTTGCACTATTTCTTAGGTGTGGCCGAGGCAAATAAGCAGGATGGTTTTATGTGCTGTCCATGTGCCCTATGTAAGAATTTAAAGGAATATTCAAGCTCAATGAGTCTTCATTCACATTTGCTTAAGTCAGGTTTCATGTCAAACTATATATGTTGGACTAAGCATGGAGAAAGCAGGGTCATGATGGAAGAAGGTGAAGGAGAAGATTTGGACATTGATGACATTATTACTCAGTATGGTGCCTTTGATGATACTATAATGGGGGAGATGAAGAAGAGGTAGCGGTAGAAGATGATCTCGGTGATGCTCTTGGCGATGCCATTCGTGATGCACAACAACAATGGGAAAGTGAAAAAAAGAAAGTTAAGTTCGAGCGCATGCTTGAGGATCATAGGAAGTTGCTATACCCGACGGCCGAAGAGGGGCAAAAAAAGCTAGGTACAACACTGGAATTGCTACAGTGGAAGGCAAAGAATGGTGTATCCGACAAGGCATTTGGGAATTTATTGAACCTCATAAAGAAGATGCTTCCGAAGCCAAATGAATTGCCCACCACTACGTATGAAGCAAAAAAGGTTGTCTGCCCTTTGGGATTAAAAATCCAGAAGATACATGCATGTCCTAATGACTGCATCCTCTACCATGGCAATGAATACGAGAATTTGGATGAATGCCCGGTATGTAAAGCATCGCGGTATAAGATCAGGCGCGATGATCCTAGTGACGTCGAGGGTGAACAACGTCCTAGAAAGAAAATCCCTGCCAAGGTTATGTGGTATGCTCCTATAATATCATGCTTAAAACATTTGTTCAGAAATAAAGACCATGCAAAGTTGTTGCGGTGGTATAAAGAAGACCGTAAGGTAGACAATATGCTGAGACACCTAGCTGATGGGTCCTAGTGGAGAGCGATAAACAGGGAATTTCCAGAGTTTACAAATGAGGCTAGAAACTTAAGGTTCGCCTTAAGTACAGATGGTATGAATCCCTTTGGAGAGCAGAGCACTAGTCATAGCACTTGGTCAGTTAGTCTATGTATCTACAACCTTCCTCCATGGTTATGCATGAAGCAGAAGTTCATTATGATGTCGATCCTCATCCAAGGTCCGAGGCAACCTGGCAACAATATTGATGTCTATCTGAAGCCATTAGTTGAAGAACTTCTAGTTTTATGGAACAAACTAGGTGTACGTGTCTGGCATGAGTACAAACAAGAACACTTTGAACTATGAGCAATGTTGTTCATAACAATCAATGATTGGCCTGCTTTAAGTAATCTTTTAGGTCAGACAAACAAAGGATATAATGCATGCACACATTATTTTGATGACCTTGACAGTATATATTTGAAAAGATGTCGAAAGGTCATGTACCTTGGCCATCGTTGATTCCTTCCTTTGAATCACCAAGAAAGAAAGGGAAGCATTTTAAAGGTAAGCCAGACCACCGGAAGAAGCCTCATAACCAAACCGGGGAAGATGTACTCGCAATGGTCAAGGATGTAAAAGTAGTATTTGGAAAGGGACAAGGCAGTGAATCTGTTCCCAAAGATGCTAAGGGACACGCACCCATGTGGAAGAAGAAGTCCATCTTTTGGGAGCTACCCTATTGGCAAGTCCTAGAGGTCCGCAACACAATCGACGTGATGCACCTGACAAAGAATCTTTGTGTGAACCTGTTAGGATTCATGGGTGTGTACGGGAAGCCAAAGGATTCACTTGAAGCACGCCAGGACTTGCAGGGCATGAAAGAACGAGACAACCTTCATCCAGAGAAGACAGATGATGGACGTCATTACTTAAGTCCTACTAGCTACACGCTTAGCAAAGAAGAGAGGGACAGCATGTTCGAATGTCTAAGCAGCATCAAGGTCCCATCGGGATTCTCCTCCAATATAAAGGGTATAATAAATATGCCAGATAAGAAATTCCTAAACTTAAAGTCCCACGACTGCCACGTGCTTATGACGCAATTGCTTCTAGTTGCTTTAAGAGGAATTTTACCTCCACATGTACGTCTAGCCACCGTGAAGCTATGTGCATTCCTCAATGCAATTTCTCAGAAGGCAATCAATCCAGTGGAACTAGCTACTCTATAGAATGATGTGGTTCAATGTCTTATCAGCTTTGAGTTGGTGTTCCCTCCATCCTTCTTTAATATCATGACACACATCCTAGTTCATTTGGTGAAGGAGATTAGTATTCTTGGACCTGTGTTCTTACATAACATGTTCCCCTTCGAGAGGTTTATGGGAGTCTTGAAGAAATATGTGAAAGTCCATTCTAAGCCTAAAGGAAGCATCGCCCAGGGCTATAGAACAGAGAAGGTCATTGAGTTCTGTGTTGACTTTATTCCTGACCTTGCCCCGATTGGCGTTCCCGAATCACGACACGAGGGGAGACTCAGTGGTAAAGGAACTTTAGGGAAGAAAACATATATCGGCATGGAAGACGATTATTTCAATAAAGCACACTACACAGTTCTTCAAAACTCGTCATTGGTGCATCCGTACATCGAGATACATAAGAAGTTCTTATGATCCAAGTTTCCAGGAAAGACTGAAGCTTGGATTAGGCGTCAGCACATGGAAAGTTTCAGTGGTTGGTTGCGAAAAGAATGTTAAGGCGATGACAATATTGATGAGCAACTGTATTTGTTGGCTAGGCAGCGATCATGGCATATCCTCACGTACCAAGGGTATGAGATAAATAGGAATATATTTTACACAGTTGCCCAAGATAAAAGAAGCACCAATCAAAATAGTGGTGTTCACATAGATGGCACAGATCCAAATGGGAACATACAAACATATTATGGCTGCATAGAAAAGATATGGGAACTAGACTACGCATCTAATTTTAAAGTCCCTTTGTTCTAGTGCCAATGGGTGAAGCTGACCGGAGGAGGGGTAACAGTCGACAAAGAGTATGGAATGACAACAGTGGGCCTCAACAATATTGGGTACAAAGAGGAACCATTCGTCCTTGCTGCCGATGTGAGTCAGGTGTTCTATGTGAAATACATGTCTACAAAATCAAAGAGAGGAAAAAATGAAGACATCAACTCAATGATCAATGAGCCAAAGCGCCACATAATTCTTTCTAGGAAAATAAATATAATGGGAATTGAAGACAAGTCAGACATGTCAGAAGATTACGAAAGAAATATCCGAATTCCACCCTTCATAGTGAAGAAAGATCCAAGCATCATGTTAAATGATGAAGACACTCCATGGTTACGATAAGATCATAACCAAGGGTCATACGTCAAGAAGAAATTCACTGTTGTGCCCGCATGATACAACGATGCATGTTTAATATATTATATTTTAGAGAAGGATATTATGTAATATGTTATGACTTCACAATTGTAGATCTTGCTGAGATGATCAAACTTGATATTCTGAGTTTTATCATCTGAGGTCATTTAGTGTCTCATTTGAGCAAGTTTGACCAAGTCAAATTTGGTCAAATAAAAAAATAATACTTTGACTCTAGTATTATGAACTCTAAATGACTTCAAATTGAAAAGTTTTGAATACCAAGTTTATTAAACTCATCAATATCTACAATTGTTGTTTTGGTCAACTTTCCATTTGAGAAAGTTTGGATGGTTCAAATTTGTGATTTTTAAATTTTGATGCCTACAAACTAGTTTTCGGGACCCTAGATTGTCTCAAATTGAAAAGTTTTGAATACCAAGTTTGTTAAGCTCATCAATATCTACAATCCTTATATAGACCATTTTCTAATTTGAGAAATCTTGAACAAAATGTAGTTCAAATTTCACAAGTGTGTGACATAGTTTTAGAAAGTCTATATGAGATTCAAGAAGTTGTGACTAGTGTTTGATAAAAATTTCTCAAATGGGAAAATGAGCTATGTAACAATTGTAGATCTTCCTGAGATGATCAAACTTGGTATTCAGAGTTTTTTCATCTGAGGTCATTTAGTGTCTCATTTGAGCAAGTTTGACCAAGTCAAATTTGGTCAAATAAAAAAACAACACTTTGACTCTAGTATTATGAACTCTAAATGACTTCAAATTGAAAAGTTTTGAATACCAAGTTTGTTAAACTCATCAATATCTACAATTGTTGTTTTGGTCAACGTTCCATTTGAGAAAGTTTGGATGGTTCAAATTTGTGATTTTTAAATTTTGACGCCTACAAACTAGTTTTCGGGACCCTAGATTGTCTCAAATTGAAAAGTTTTGAATACCAAGTTTGTTAAGCTCATCAATATCTACAATCCTTATATAGGCCATTTTTTCATTTGAAAAAGCTTGAATAAAATATAGTTCAAATTTCACAAGTGTGTGACATAGTTTTAGAAAGCCTATATGAGATTCAAGAAGTTGTGACTAGTGTTTGATAAAAATTTCTCAAATAGGAAAATGAGCTATGTAACAATTGTAGATCTTGCTGAGATGATCAAACTTGGTATTCAGAGTTTTTTCATCTGAGGTCATTTAGTGTCTCATTTGAGCAAGTTTGACCAAGTCAAATTTGGTCAAATGAAAAAACAACACTTTGACTCTAGTATTATGAACTCTAAATGACTTCAAATTGAAAAGTTTTGAATACCAAGTTTGTTAAACTCAAAAAGATCTACAATTGCTGTTTTGGTCAACTTTCCATTTGAGAAAGTTTGGACGGTTCAAATTTATGATTTTTAAATTTCGACGCCTATAAACTAGTTTTCGGAACCCTAGATTGTCTCAAATTGAAAAGTTTTGAATACCAAGTTTGTTAAGCTCATCAATATATACAATCCTTATATAGGCCATTTTTTATTTGAAAAAGTTGTAGAATAAAAAATACTACATTTTCTTTATTTCTATAGGTTCAACAAAAATTTCCTATCAATTTTGGTAAAAACCGAGAAAAAATTGAAACATTGACATTACAATAATGTGATAATAAATTTCCTATCGAATAATATTAGTTTTATTAATTTTAAGTTACAAATATATTTTTGCATTAACAAAATACTTAGTATTAGTAACATTTATATTCTATATTCATAAAAGAAATTAAAAACTTTAGGTTACAAAATTTTCCTATTTACAATAAATAATTAGTTAATCAATAGTATTTTTTAAAATAAATATTGCAAAGTATTGAAGTTGCTATGGAATTAATTGATTAACCTAGTATTAAACAAAATCAAAATCCCAGGCCTTTCCAATTACGCTGGCGGGTTGCCAAAATTTTTAGGCCTTCAGTCCCAGCCCAGGCCAAGAACCGGGACTAAAGGGTGGGCGGCAAACGTCCAAAAATACCTTTAGTCCTGGCTGATAACACCAGCCGGGACTAAAGGACATTTAGTCCTGGCTGGTAAGGCCAACCAGAACTAAAGGGTTGGACCTTTAGTCCCAGTTGGTCTTACCAGCTAGGACTAAATGTCTTTTAGTTCCGGCTGGTGTTACCAGCCGAGACTAAAGGGTCCCGGCCTATATATATCGAACGTCTGTTCTGTTCATCTTCGATCTCGCCTCCGTCGCTCAGCCCCGCCCGGCCGCGCCATCCGTCGTCGTCGAGCTCGTCTGTGCCACGCCGTCGTCGTCTTCTACCCCGCCCGGCCGCACCATTCTCCCGGCCCACATCGCGCGCCGCATCCCGGCTCCGCCGCCGCACCTGACCCCACCCTCCGTCGCCGACGCTTCCCACGCGCCCACCGTACCCTTCGTTAAACTCGATCTTGATCTGCTGCTCTCGATCGGCCATGTTTTTTAGATTTTTTTTACAAAGTCTCGGCTGTATGTTAGATTAAAATGTATTAAATTTTAATTAGTAGTTTATTGTTAGTTTTTAGTTATTTTTAGATAGTTTTTGATATATGTTAGATTTAAATGTATTAAAATTTAATTAGTATTTTATTTAGATAGTTTTTTATTATAGTTTTTGATATATGTTAGATTAAAATGTATTATCTATTACTAGTTTATCTGATTTCATGTTAGATTTATTTAATTGGATTTAGTAATTATATATTATATCTCTCTATATATATATCTAGAGAGAGATTCTATATGTATACATATGTACTTAATTATTTCTATATGTATATATACATGTACTTATTTTCATGTGTTGAGAGAGAGAGAAAATTGTATCTAGAGAGACATTCTATGTGTTATCACATGCATATCTAGAGATATAGACATATGCACTTATTTCTATGTGTTGAGAGAGAGAGAAAATATATTGTATCATTCTATGTGTATATATATACATGTACTTATTTCCATGTTTTTGGATTGAAAGTGTTTTTGATTCGATTCCAAAGCCTATACCTTATTATTGTTTATCCTTATGAAATATTATGTGTTATTATATTTAATTGGATTTAGTAATTCTATATGTGTTATCACATGTACTTATGTTATGTACCATAGTAATTCTATCTATGTGTTATCTTGAAGATACAAATGGCTGTTCCGGATGATAACTTGAGTGATGACATAATGGCGGATATTATCAACGCCGGCACCAATGTGGATGTAGATGACATGAGTTAGTACTTTGCTGATTATGAGGATATCCTGAATATGCCGGTGGTTGAAGATCAACAAATTGTCGCGCAAGAAAATACTAGCGAGGTATATTCGATTATCTATCATCTCTTATAGATGCATGCGTACGTATATTTGTTGTTAATCGTTGTGTTTGTACTCATGTAGCCGGTCTCTAGATCTACATCAACCACCGACAAAAGTAGGAAAGTCCGAGGGCCAAAAAAAGCCATTAGAGGGTCGTTTCATAATATCAGAATTCGACACCGACACCGGCAAACCATTGGGACCACATGCTCAGACATATGTCAATCAATGTGGGTTCATTGTAAGGGATATGATCCCAATTAGTGCTCGTGAATGGAAGTAGAAGATATCCGCTCCTAATGTTAGTTTTGTATCTGATCGTGACAAGAACCTAGCTTGGAGAGATATCACTCAGCATTTCATATTACAAGCAGATGATGCTTTGAAGGAGCTAGTGAGGGATTGGACAATGAAGAAGATAGCAACATTGTTCCAGAGTTGGAAGAAGATATTATATAAAAAGTTTATCTTGAAGAATGGTACGCCGGATTTCAATGCTAAGGCGTTTGTCAAGTTGGAGTCCTATTGGAATGCCTTCGTAGAATACAAGACATCTCAAGACAGTGAGGAACATGTGATGAGGAATCGGCAGAATGCCCGACAGAAGCAATACCATCATCGCATGGGATCAGGTGGTTATAGGAGTGCTATTCCAAAGTGGCAGAACCTAGAAGCAGAGATTACTGCCAAGGGAATCATACCTGAAACAATAGAGAAGAACTAGCCTCAACGTGCGAAGAATTGGTTCTACGCTCATGGGGGAAGCCTAGACCCAGACACTGGCAAGCTAATTTTCGGCCAAAAAATTGAGAGAGCAACACAGAGACTAGCTCATGCAAGGGAAGAAGCTGATAGTGGTGTTTTCAAGCCCAACAGAGAGAAGGATGAATTGACATATGTCCTAGAGAATCCCGAACACGGTGGTCGAACAAGAGGCTATGGGGCGGTTCCGTGGCTACACGCATTCCCAGCAGACAAGGATACCTACAAAAGCCGCCAGAGAAAGAAGGATGAGGAGGCAGAACGAATCCGTGCATTGGAGCAATTTGTTGATGAGTCACGACAAGCATTGTTTGAATCACGTGAACGAGAAAAATCTCTTGAGGCAAGAATGTAGGAGGAGATCAAGAGGCAAGTGCAGCTAGCAATGAGTCAAATGCAATCGCAATCAACGCCGGGAGTCACCATTAGCCCCGTTGGTCAGATGAAAAGCAGTTGTGCTTCTACGGAGCTGCCAGTTATTCAAGACAACGCTGGGTTGCGCTTCCCTGTTGATGACATTACCGAGCCTCTAACAACATGTGAGCTGCACATTCTAGATGGTAATAATGCATCAATCATGGTGGCTGTCGGGGTTGTATCTCCAATAGACCGAACGAAGACACCAAGAATCCATGGGTCAGTTATTCAACCTGGATATGCTAGCGTCTCGGTCGATAGAGTGCTCAAAGGTTACAGCAATGTTCCTCTTGACATTGAAGGCGATGATGGGGAGAAAACACTAGGAGAAGCATAGAAGACATTTATTCAATGGCACAAACGCTTCACCATCATTCCTGGGGCACCACCGCTTCCCCTACCTCACCCTAGGTACGAATGAAAGTGAATGAAATATTATTTTCCATTAATTTTCTATTGGCTTCAAAAATAATTGACACACAATTTGTTTTTGTAGTAGGGTCTCCCCCCAGCCTAGCCTAATCATTCATTCCCCATCTCATCACAGCGTCGCGGGGGCAAGACGACTTCATCCCCACGGCGATCACCAACTCCTACACCGGCCCCATCGCCTCCACAACGATCTCCAACTCCTACACCGGCCCCACCGCCTCCACAACGATCTCCAACGCCTCCACGCTGGTCTCCACCAACACCGGCCTTATCGCCTTCACGCCGGTCTCCAACACCGCCCCCACCCCCTCCACAGCGACACACTACAAAGACGTCTAAGGTCCCGGCGGAAAAGAAGACCTTGAGAAAAAGAGTTATTTCTCAAGAAATACTTCCTGAAAAGACTGATGAGCAAATAGCAGCTGAAGAAGACAAAAAAATGAAAGATTTTTTTATAGATATCAAAAACAAGAGTCAAGTGAAGCTTAAGGAGAAGCGTACTTTTACATACCACGAGATGTGCTGAGGCAGAAGGTCGATGCTCACAAGAAAAAGATGATTGAACTTCGTAAGCCTTCGTCACTATCAGACTATGACCGCTCCCTCGTGAAGTCACATGATGCAGATAAGAAAAGGAAAAGAGCATCAGGGAAGGATGTCCCATAGCTCGGACAACAGAAGCAACCAATGCAAAATCTTGTTGTTGCTAATGAATATGGTTCCAACATAGAAGTCTATCGACCAGACAACTCTGGAGAAGTGTCGGTTCAAGCCCTTAATGCTTTTTTTTGAAGATACTGGTTTAACCTTGGATCAATTGACGGGCAAAGCTCCAATCCAGAACCTGGAAGTTGATACCTGGAAGACTTATAAATATGACAAAAGTATGTACAATCCTGTGGCTCTGAATGAATTGGGTACGCAAATGTACTTGCTCTACAAGTGGTACATGCAGGCGTGTGGCAGGGGTGAGCAGTGGATCTTTGTCAGATTTAGAGACCATCATTACTTCTGTGGCGATGACATCTTACATATTAGTTTCGAAGAATTGCATCAACTATACCACATGGATGTCCTGAACAAATCAATCATTAGCTCCTTTTGTTTGTAAGTGATTCTTACTTTTATTTAATAAACTCACTTTCATGCGTACGTGTATATAATTATCCTCACATATAACTTATATTTATATACAGATTCCAGATGTCAGAGCTCCAAAGAATACAAGACACCGATGTTGGCTTCATTGATCCTTATATCGTATTCAAACCGGTATTATTGTCAAGGAGCGGTGGGTATCTAAAGCACAGGAGAATATCATAATGTTCTTCGTGAAGTAGCACGACAAGACAACAATACTTTTTCCGTACAACTTTGAGTAAGTGTTAATAATAATGTAGTCTACACATTTTATGTAATATCAATACAACTTATATGCATGTACGTGTGTGTATAAACCAATGCAGGTTTCACTGGATACTCATTGTCATTGAGTTAAACTCAAGTCGGTTAGTAATCTTTGACTCGTTGAGAAAAGAGCGGGCACTATACCAAGATATGATAGACATTATCCAGGGATAATTTCGATCTCTCGTGCACAACTATTATTGAATAGACTTTGCCATAATTTATTAACGATCGTACATTATTGGTCGCACAGGGTTTAGAAAGAGTTTATTCGGCAACATCGCAAGGATTACAAGGCACCACTTAATATAGTTGAAATACCAGTAAGTTGTACTATATACACTTCCCCACATGTTTAATTACTATATCGTACTTCAATTTACGTGTGAAATGATGAGAATAATCTTCTTCTCGTACAGTAGTGTTTGCGGCAGGAACCGGGTAATAACTTGTGTGGATACTACGTTTGTGAATTTATCACTGCGCACGTAAGAAGAACTCCTAAAGATATCCTCAGAGTACGTATATATCAATTTTTTATTTATTTTTAAATGAATATATATATATATATGTATTAATATTTTTCCTTTTATTTCAAATGTAAGACTGAATGGTTGAAATGAAGGGTCATGCAAAAAGACCATCTGAAAGCAGTTCAAGAGTCAATAGCAGGATATCTTCTAGAAAAAGTGCTAAATCCCAACGGCGAGTTCTACTTTGATCCTAAGGAATAAATGATGTAAATTAAATGTTTATTGATATCGTTATTTTCGAGAACAAAATTATGAAAGTGTTGTGTGTATATATATATATATATATATATATAATATATAGGTTCACACTTTATTCGAATATAATAATGCTCGAGATGAGAATTAGATGTAATTATATGCGTGCGTGTATTTATATTAGCAGCGTAGAATACGTACATAAAAACATATTATATATTAAACAAATACGTGTAACTGAACTGAAAACAAATTAAACAAAAAAAAAAGAAAAAAAAAGAACCTTTAGTCCCGGTTGGGGTTACCAACCGAAAATAAAGGGTGCGGCCACGTTTGCTCGGCTGGAGGGCCTTTAGTCCCGGTTGGTAACACCAACCGGGACTAAAGGTCCCTCTTTAGTCCTGGCTCGATGACCCAGGACTAAAGGTGGCATCTTTAGTCCCGGGATCGTTGTCCCAGCACGGTAATCAGGACTAAAGGCCGTTACCGTCTAAGACAACAAGTCCATTCTGTATTAGTTCTACGAAGGCGCTGCCGACCCGTTCCAGCTGCCTGGTCTGGCCATGGACAACTGATCTTATCTGCTGCGATCGTCGTCTGCATTTTCGTGAGTTTGCGTTTCGTCGTCGTCGGAGCCACCCGCCGATCCATCATCCATCTGTCTCGTCTTTCGTGAGTTTGCGTGCGTTTCAGTGACGTGCGCATGGAATAATAATGTTTTCTGCTTTGATCCTTACTCTACTGGGCAATGCACGGTGATGCCCAGCGAATAAGTGTGGCTTTGTAATTTATTCGACTTTTTCCCCTCCAATAAACCTTGAGATGTATCCGGTGGCCCTTCCAATATAATCGTCTATTCTATTTTTTATTTCCTAATGTTAAAGAGCCAAAGGTTTCTTTGTTCATAATCGTTCGATGGGGATCCATGGACTCAATCTCACTCTCCCGTGCCTATACAAGCTAAGTAAGAGTAGTGTATTAGTCCGATTCCAAATGAATTGAAATATGAAGTGTTTCCATGGTCCACCACTCTCTCACATGTCCATAGGAGAGTTAAGTGTTTGGGCATGGTGTGGAGTCTATCTCAAAACGAAATGAACACGTGACATTATCATTGATAAATCGCTAACCTCTCGTACCCATACGAGTTAGAGCAGCACGTGCAGACATAGTACGAAGTCGGAGTTCAATTCCTAGATGAATCGAAACACATGGCATGATCACTAAATAAACCTGGAAGCCACAAGTTGTCTAAGAAGTCACACAACGCACATGTATGTTTGCTAGTTAAAAAAGGAGAAAACTTACACAATTCTCAAACGCTTAGTATGGTAGCTACATGATATAATATATAGTTACACTAGTAATTAAGTTAATCTTATACCTTGGGCAATTTAATTAATAGAGCAATCCTAACTTCACATTAGGTATTATAGGTACGAATGCACATTATTACAATAGCTAGTACATAACAAGCACGAAAAAGATGGCCAATTTCTCAAAGTAACTCCATTGAGTTGGTGTGTAAGTGGCTTCAGTGGATATATAGGTTTTAAGTCGACAATCTTGAAGAAATTGAATTGGAAGAGATCGGACAAATGAGCTCAAGATAGGCACCGTGCACAACTCATTTTGAACTTGATCACCGTAGTGTGTTGCACCGTATGATCCGTTGAGCTTGAGTGGCTCACAGTGGATCATCTTCTGGTACTATGACTTGACTGTGTCAAGTTGACAAGGTACTATGTTTCACTGTATGATTTGGTGCACCGGATCAATGCGATTTTTAAAGACAACATTCAAGCGGTTGGTGTTACCAACTAGCCCTTATATTTCTAGAAATGCGATATTTAAAGACAATTAGTAATTCAACCCACCCTGTAAATAAGTGCCACACAAAAAATCAGTCTTTTTTCATACGAGCGAGGTTGAATGAAGACAAACTTTATATTAAAACTGTAGATCTAAAACTATGTAGTTGACATTATCTAAAACTATGTCATTGACGAGTTTTATATTTGAAATCGTCTAAGAACCCAAATATACATTTTAAGTTCTCGGATATTATAATTTAAATTTAGAATTTTTCAAATGACCTCGTATATAGAGACACAAGTGCTCTACAAGAGTTTTCAGTTGACACAGTGTTTTTCATAATATTTTGTGTCATACTGCAAGAAGATGGTCTACATGAGTCATCTCATGTACCGCTAAAAAAAGAAATCCTTTGATGAGAATGAGACGATCACCGAGCTTCATGATTTCACGGCGCGAAATAGATATTTAAAGTAGTGAATCAACTTAGAATTGTGCTTGGAAAGGGCACAAGAAGTGTACGCGCACTAGTTAGTTCTATGTGGATAAAAATGTTGGTGTTACATAAATCGTCTTATAGGTTTATGATTGAAGTAATGCGGAGGTTCCATTGAAAGCCTTTTAGCATAGATGCTAATATTCATCTCCATAAATTTAGTTAAGCTTAGGAGGATATCATAATCTATTTTATTTGACTAGCAAACATGTATGCCTGTGCGTTTTAATTGGACATACAATTTGTTTGTGCAGTGCTCATGTCAATGATAATGAGCTAGCCATTTTGTTGTATTTAATCAGGTTTGACCAAGTCTTTAAATCAAATAATTCCAAGCAAGGCCCCTGATAAATGCTAGTGCAATATAAGACTAATCTCGCATGAGAAATTGATATGAAATTGACTTAGCTTAAATAGGTGACTATATTATGTGCACCCTATGTGAGTTTAAGAAAGATGGAAAATGAGACATGGCGCAAAAAGGCTCGAGCGACTAGGCCATGACATGGGTAGTTCGACGCCAACAAATATTTTGTAACTGCAAACTCTAAACGTGATGGGTAAGAGTGAGAGACGATGACCAAAGGACTGAAGAAGGATATGGAATGAACGAACATAGAAAAAAGATAGAAGAGAGGGGATGGACGAACAGGCGTGAAAAATGAAAGAAAGAAATTTTCGTTCTTCAATAAGATGCGAATTCATATTGCTTTAATTATAAACAGTCCAAACAGCGTGTACGGGGAAAGCGTACTATGTGTCGTCACTTGGCTTGTCACCTTGTTCGGCGATATCCGAGAGATCGACTCCGATCCGATCGACGCAGTACGTGCTTGGCTGGTCGAGCACGCTCTGTCATGCTCATGCAGGACGGGGATGGGCGTGCCCAGCAGCCCACGCAGACTGAATTATTGTCCCCCCCTTCCGCTAGGTTGCTGTTGCAGTGTCGTTGCAGTCTCGAGTATAATTTGTCAGAAGCGCAGGTGGTCGTCGTCGTCGATGCATGCTGCGACGACTCGTGCTCGTCCACGGACGCACCTTTCATTATCGTTTCACGCCCTAGCTGCTTGTGCTATAGCTAAACCTCCGGGCTCCGGCCCGGAATATGCTCTGGTCCTCTCGCCTCATGATATCGTCCTCTGGCGCGGCCCGGCCCTAGCTCGTCTCGTGTGCACTACTTCCGTGCAGCAGCTCGCTCGCCGCGCGCTAGCTCCTCCCTCTCTCCGCACAATTGGAGAGATCGAGGACGACGACGACATCGACACGCACGTTAATTGTCGAGGAGACTCGAATGATGAATGCCTAGTCTCATACGGATATATACCAAGTCTCGTACGTACGTACCACGGCGCGAACCTTTGGATCATGAGTAGGACTAGTACAGTATAAAATATAGTAGCGCATGCGGCCAGAACAGTGTATTGTAAAGAGGTTTTGTCGTCCCTAGCTACCTGCTCTCGTACCGGTACGGTGCTCGATCCACCGGTGAAGAAAGAACCACGTTCCACGGCGCGTGTGCCGTCGCCGTACTCCGATCCGTCTATCAGAGACACACAGGGGACGCATGCAGGATATGATGACGGTCCCCATGCTGATAGGTCCAACGATCGAGCTGCAGGCTGCAGCTAGCTTTCCGCCCGGCTGCACAGAGACAACGAGATATGCCCGGCACGGCAGGTGCCAGTTGCGCCGCGCATCGGTGTCCGCAGGGCCCCGGCCGGCCGGCCCGTCTCGATCCGGCGAGACCACACAGCGCGGAGCCATGCCCTGCCTGCCGTTATATATACGTTAATTAATTGTCGAGGTAGCTCCGTAGCTCCGTGCTAGGTACCACACACAGTGATATGATGTCCGGTTTGGCCGGCCCCGCTCCTCCTTTCGTGTTCGGCCACTTGTGTACGTATACATGCAGACGCTGGCGTTACGTGCCGACCTGATCGAGACACGCGTATTATATCACGTGCATTGTAGCACGTTGCGGAATATCCTCGTTCCATATACATACGACGACGCACAAATGCATGCGACGGGTTGGGCCCGTCTGATTGTCCCTGTCTGCGTCGATCAGCGGGCCGGCCCCGGCCGCGAGACCTCCGGAAAAAAAAAATCTCTAATAAATAAACAAATAAAAAATCCTACAGATCTGAGGTCAATTTTTTTTATGTCTGACTAAACTTATAAAAAATACAAGATATACCATAGAATATATTTTCATAATATGTATATTTGATTTCATAAGTATTTGTATCCTTCTATAAATTTGATCAAACATAACAAATTTGACTTAAGATAACTTTAATTTGATTTATTCAGAAATAAAAGGAGTAATAAGTTGATTGGAACCTATCAGCTAGGCTTGCATTATAAATCCTTGAAGAAAAAAGTTGTAAGTTATTGTAACCCTCATGGTCACGGAGATGATAGGGGCGGATCCAATGTGGACTCGGGGGAGAGGGCTCCAACCTCTCTTAACCATGCATGTCGCCCAAAGAGCCATTTTAAATCTCTAATTTTTCTAGCTACAGATGAAGAGGAGGAAGGAGAAAAAAAAAAGAAAAAAATGAAAAGGGAGGAAGAAAAAGGGAAAGATGAGCAGCCTCCTCTCACAAGTTCTTGGCTCCGCTCTTGGGCTCAACTATAACCACATCAACATACAAGTACTGACCACTAGTAAGTTGACAAATTAACTTCACTTGTTTGGACATATATGCCATTATTCGATATAATTATATAAGACAAACGGACAAGTAAGTTGACAAATTAACTTCACTCAAGTCTAAAGGTTTTAGATCGAGTAGAACTAAAACTGAATACATGAGATGTGACTTTGACGGAGTTGTACAGGAGGAGGGAGATGCGAGTTTGGAAGATCAAATAGTGCCTAAGAAGGATACCTTTCGGTATCTGGGATCGATGCTACAGAGGGATGGAGATATTGATGCGGACATTAGCCATAGAATCAAAGCAGGGTGGATCAAGTGGCGACAAGCTTCTGGCATTCTCTGTGACAAGACGGTACCACAAAAGCTAAAAGGCAAGTTCTATAGAACGGCGATTAGAGCGGCTATGTTGTATGGAGCAGAATGTTGGCATACAAAGATTAGACATGTTCAACAACTGAGTGTTGCAGAAATACGTATCTTGCGATGGATTTGCGGTCACATAAGAATAGACCGAGTTCAGAACGATGATATACGTGATCGCCTAGAGGTAGCACCAATTGAAGAAAAGCTTGTCCAACATCGGTTGAGGTGGTTTGGCCATGTCGGAAGAAGACCTTCAGAGGTACCAGTGCATTGTAGAGTCCTAAGCCAAGCTAATAATATGAGGAGAGGTAGAGGAAGACCGAAATTGACATGGGGGAGGCAATAAAAAAATATTTAAAAGCTTGGGATATACCTAGAGATTTATGTTTGAATAAGAGTACTTGGAAAGCAGCTATTAAAGTGCATGAACCGTGACTTGGAGCTTTTGGTGGGTTTCAACTCTAGCCTACCCCAACTTACTTAAGACTGAAAGGCTATGTTGCTGTTGTTGTAAACGGACAAGTGAACTAACCTATAATATTTTTGTCATATGCGAGCATATATCGTTGTTATTATTATACTAAAAAAGAGTACATATTTTAGTCACCCAGCCATCTCTAAAAATCTCCTCTACCCATCAAAGATAGCAGTGTACACCTACCATTATGGCCGTATCAGCCCGTCTTATATATAATCCTAGATCTCACTAGCGATGTATCTTAACATGTAAGCTTTCCACCTCAGCTATGCACTATCACATGTAATTAAAAATCCACTAGCATATGCAATTGTGATGTTTACGTCAGTCGGACACATAATCATTTTATTTTCCATGTCAACATGTCACACGTACAGCCCACTAGCATTACTTTATAATAATTAACTTCTTAGTATAAGTAATTATATATAGTCTAAATTCATTCTAAATCATCCGCAATTTTGCAGCAACACACAGATAGCGTGCGTTGAAGTCATTACAAAAACACAAAAGCGACTAGATTCTAGCCCCAATCGTTCGTATATGAATGAAGACGGGAGACACTATTTTGTGACGATTACAGCCACGCATCTTCTCGAGCAGCACCTTTCAGTTTCACATTCAACATTATTTTGTGAGATTATGTGAAAAGGTTCAAATGGACACGTGTGTGTATATGTTGATACTCTCTCCAGTAAAGAATGCAATTATAGGTTACGTACCAGTGAAAATGGTTCACGTGTAACCAAATTTCTAGTAAATAATATTTATATTTATGGTTCCAAATTAATTAAATACATTTTGTAGTTAATCTAATGGTATTTACTTGATATGATAAATATTGATATTTTTTATATAATTATTTAAACTTAAGATACTAAAACATGATATTATGCTATACGGAGGGAGTACAATCCAATGAGTTGACGGATAGAGCCTTGTGTTGTACTCCTCTGTTCCGTTCTTAATGGTTAGTTGCTCCGTCTTTTCTACTTAGCTTTTATTGACTATATCTAAGGATATAATAAAAGTTATGTGCCTAGAAAATATAAAACGACTTATAGTTATAATTTAAAATGGACGAAGCATAATATATGGTGTGACAATTCGGAAAGACAAATATCACCTTCCTTCATAGAAAATTAAGCTAGCAGGGCCACACACCAAAACAATAGTCCTATATACCTATCTAGTGCTTTCTTCTCCCCAAAACATAAAGCACCATTTTGACTTGGTGTAGTCTTCAAAATCATATTTTGACTGTAATATTTCCCTATATATAATACATAATTTGTGGAAACAAAAGTTTGATCATTAGAAAGTATGTATAAACATAAATCTCATGTAACCACTTTTGTAGTATAAACTTTTATATCATTTGCTAGTTTAAATTTTAAAATATATGCATGTCTTAAATTTTGGGACTGAAAGAGTAGGACACTACTACATAAATGATTTTTACCAACACTATTACCATCAGTTCTATTAAAACACATTGATACATTATCATGGCCAATTCATTACAATCCAATGGTGAAAATCATTTGGACCATTGGTTCGTAAGATAACCGACATTGACAATGTTTTCACCACAGGTTTGTGTATTAAACCAGCGTTGAAAACCGGCCTCAAGTATTATGTATATATGCCCAAACCCTAGCTTCTCTGTCTCACCCACACCTACTGTAGGAGGAATTACTGCTAACAATGCAGATCAACGTTTTGTGCGTAGGGAATCAGGTGGGTAGCAAGGACAAAGATTTATATTGGTTCATGTATCACTACTAGAAATATCCACTTCTATGATGAAAATCTTAATAACGAATCCAAAACTGTCATAGAAGATCGCTTTTCATGATGAATATTTTCGTTTCGTCTTAGATCAGCGGTGATGATCCTGCAACCCTCCCTTTCTATGACGAAATCAGGCATCGTCACAAAACTGTCATAGAAGAGTGCAGGGTTTCATCACAGATCACTCGCGCGACTCATCTATGATGATCTCCTTTAATACTGTGATGAACAGGGCTTCGTCATTGAACTAATTATACATCTGTGATGAACAATATTCGATCTGTAATGAACGGTTTCATCATAGATCTCCACATGGTACTTTCTCCATTCGACATGTACTTGTGGGACCTGCAGTTACTCATCTGTGACGCTTGCAATTTGTCATAAAAGTCTCTGCTCGATCCTATCTCTATGCGACGTGTACCTAGGGACCCTTCTCCATCCGACGTGTACTTGTAGGACTTGCAGTTACTCATTCGTGACGCTTGCAATTCGTCATAAAAGTCTCCGCTCGATCCTATCTCCATGCGACTTGTACCTATGGGACCCTTCAGCATCCGACTTGTGGGATCTGGCTTACGTGTCACATGTACCTATAGGACCATTCTCCATCTCCATCCGACCTATGGGACCCGACAGCTTACGTGTCATGTGTACCTGTGGGACCATCCGACCTATGGGACCCGATGGCTCACGTGTCACGTGTACCTGTGGGACCTTTCTCCATCTTTATTCGACCTGTGGGACCCGACGGCTTGCATGTTAGTTGTACCTTTTATGCCATCGGGGTCTAATAAATTCAAAAAAAACATCAATGCTTGGGAGTCGAACCCGGGACCTAGAGGAAGGAATGAACGATCTTTACCATTGCGCTAGATGCCTAGTTGTATTGACATGTCTTTGGAGTCATAGTATCATATTCTCTATGTGGATGTCCTACAGGTTGACCTATATTGGATATTTCCCCTTCAAGTGGAAACAAATCTGTGCCCATTAGACTAGCGGCGGCGGCAGAGGAGGATCCCCGATGTGCTATGGTGGCTCCGCCATCCTTTTGGAGGCTAGGCGGCGGGGCTTGCTATGGAGTGTGGTGGCATTGGCGTCCATGTCCGTTGTGTGCCGCGACAGAGGCGATAGATCCAATTTGTAGGTCTCCGTTCTCGCCTTTTTCTGTTCGCTTCACTATTTTGGTCCTTGCTTGAACATGAGGTATACAAGAAACATTCTAGTATTGGAGATCTGGTTAGGCCAATGATATGATGATGAAAAGAACTAGGAGGTGGCATTGGTTGGTTTTCTACTGATGTCTGGTTTTCTGCATATGTTCAGTTTTGTTGCTGTAAATGTCTCCTATAGAAGAAGCTCTGAGCTCGTGTACTGATTGTAAGTGTGATGGATAAACTTGATTTAGCTAAAATTGTAATGGTTATATCTCCATTAACTGCTACTCTAGTTTGAGTTATATATATCTATGTGGTGCTACTCTAAATTTGTTTGAGGTCGTACAATGAAAATTATTAATGGTTGTTAAAGTTGCACTTTGGTATGAGTTGTGGACTTCACTGTTGGATCTTTGTTGGATTATTTTCCTCTTCAGTGATCTTATTACTGAGAAGCTCTCATCTTACTACACATAGACGAAACGGAGGAGGCCCCCAACAAGAGGAAGGCACTAGCCAGCCTCACGAACGAGGCCATTGTTGAGATCCTCCACTGCCTCCCTGCCCGCTCCTTGTTCTACTGCAAATGTGTCTGTCGCTCCTGAAACCGCCTCATCTTGGACTACAACAACCATAAGGTACTGCCCTAGACTCTGGCTGAGTTCTTCTACGACATCGACCAAGGCCATCGACGCTACACCAGTCACCGGTGAACACCCGTCCTTGTCCTTTTGCCCTTCACCTTGGACAATGTAGCTATCTCAGATATCTGCAACAACCTCACCCTATGCTGGTGCTAAGGGGTTGATGGATTATAATGCTATGTCGTCTACAATCTGGCAACCAAGAAGTTTAAGGAAATGTCGCCTAGCATCCATTCTATTGGTGAGGCTCGATTGGGGTTCGATCCGACAGCCTCCTCGCACTTCCATATGATTGAATATATAGAAAAGGAGCAGGATGATGAGTGTAAGGGTGTGGTCATCTACTCATCTAAAACTACAGTATGGATCTATGTTGGTATTTATAAGTGCAAATAGAATATGAAGGATTCCACAAGCGCACAGAATACCATTGTAGCATTTTACCAGGAGTATTCCAGGTATCGTTATTTATATTTTACAACAGGGAAACAATGGAGTAAAGACTTATTGAATATCAAAGGAGTATCTATCAGTCAACATACCAGCATGGCTAGAGCAGGGGTGAAGGTAATGATAGGAATTAAGGATAATGATACTTAGGGGGTGGATGTATAAGATAATATAAACTAGTCAACTCGGAAGAGCAATAGGTGAGGTAGATTTCTATGATATTCTTATTACAGGATCAAAGTATATATATACCTGACTATAGCTAAGACTAACTCTACTCTTGTGCACTTCGGTACGCCCCTTAGATGGTAGAGTGATATTACTATAATTAAATAAATAATGGAAGCAATAAACAATATCGGTAACTTAATGAATCTATCCAAAGGAACGCCACCCTTAGATAGAGCCGATAACTTGACCTTAATCTAGTTCGAGCAGTGGAGGTCGACCGGATCGATGCAGCTGTACGAACAGAAGTATAAGCCATGACGGTACTTACAGATAAGCCGAAGGTCGGCCGGACCGATGCAGCCCTGCTCGCTAATGAACTCACCAAGATCTACTCTACTCCTACTCCTAAGGGCTAGCTAGAGTCAAAAAAAGTAAGTAACTTGTATTTGATTGATTATGTGTTTTTACAATAGCCGGGGGTCCAATATTTATACCCGGAGCCTAGACATGAATCCTACTCGAGCATGACTCATTACAATCTTCGGCATAGACGAAAACATTCCTAATTTAAGATAACTTAGACCCTAATCTTTCCCTTTTTGTAGAGTCCGATATGTAGTTTCCTGGCGCCAACCGTAGCTCACATCACTATCTGCTGACATCACCCAAAGCGATCTGATTCCAGAGTCGTATCTGAATCAGTTGATATCAATCCTTATGCAATCGGTTCCTTGATCGACATAATTTTGGAAGTTTCGAGTTCCCACGTTTTTCTCCAAATTTTGGTGTAAACACATGCCCCCAATTTTGGGATAAAAGTGATTTTATTCTAAAATTCCTATTTATCTGTTTACCACGCCGCAACCATTTTGCTCCGAGATATACGCGCGACTCCTGACTTCCCGGGCCGAGTCTTATATAATGCCCCAATAGTATCTTTTTTGACTCACTTGGACTGTTTGCTTTCCCTTCTTTCTCGAACAAATCTCAACAGCTGATGCCACCATCGCCAAAGCTTCAACCCTAGCAAATCTTTCGCCTCGTCAGGCCCTTATTCAAGCAGCATTCCTTAGATTCAAATCTACTTCGGTTTTGATGGCGACCATCGACCATGTCCCCGAGGTATGATTTCAAATTCCCATTCTCGAAATGTTGGTTGCTACCCTGTATTTCTTTTGTCCTTAAATTCATTTTATCCGATTTCTAGGAAATGAGGAATGAAATCTTGATTCCATCAGCTATTGCTTCCAATGTTTATTTTCTTGGGCCTATGGTGACCCTGATCCATCTTATTTCATCCATCAAGAAACCAACCAAATCCCCTTTAAACAGTCTGTAGTGGATTTATCCTCTTGGAATACCAAAACTCCCTTTAGAAATTGGCCTAAAATGCCTAAGAGGTGTAGAGATTAGTTCCGTAGGGTATCCAAGAAAAAGGGCGGAGATTGGGAGGTGTATGATTTAAATCAATGTTTGACACTCTTGTTGTCCGGGATGGAGAGGAATGATTCACTCTTGATTTCCGTATCTTATTTCTGGTCCAATGCCCTAAACGCTTTCATTTTTGGTCATGGCCCGATGACCATTACCCTAGCCATTGTTTACATGTTGACCGGCCTTAGAATAACTGGATCAGTGCAGCCTTATGAATACTTGAGCGCTGGTTCCAAGAGATTAGCCAAAATATCAGATTGCTCAGGATGGGTAAGTTATATTATGAACCATATTAGAGATAAATCAACTATCAGTGAGAGGGAACATGTAGCTTTTTTGAATATGTGGTTGGAGAGATTCGTCTTCTGTGGGTTGTCTTGTGGTCTGACTTATAACCATAAGCTTATGGCAGAGCATTTGACAGTAGGCAAGGAAGTCCCCCTTGGAAAGTATCTGATAGGGGCTGCTTATCATCTGATGTATCAGGTAACTGCCCAATTACTGAAGAACGAACCAGTGCATACTATCAGTGGCCCTTGGTGGTTGAAACAGCTATGGTTGAACCTGTATATGCACAAGATTGTAAGGTCTAATCTCAAAAACCTTAGCTTTCCTTCCTCCAACTTTGATGAGGAATATAAGGGTGAAGAAGGAAGAACCCGCCAGTGCTTGAGCTACGATGAGGCTGCATCGGCCATAGTAATTGATGTCGATGTTAGCCATCTCTTCAAAAAAATTTATAGAGGGTTTGATGCAGAAGTCCTGACTTGACTGCCATATGGTGAGGATGAAAACAATGAGTTAATCTTTCCATTCAAATTCCTATTTGAATCAGGCTGTTCAGATAAGACGGTGGCTGTAATCTTCAATTCTTTTATCAAGCCCTACACCCTTCTAGCCGAATTTTGTCATGGCTACAGCAAAATGGCTACAGGTTCCTTCACCCTAGGCAACCTTCCAACTTATGAGTTTTACAACCCTTCATTTGTGGCTTGTCAGTTTGGCCTTGGTCAATTACCTCCTCAACTGTTCTTCAAGAACACACTGAAGCCACGGGAAGATATCAGTGACATGATAGAAGCCTCCAGAGTCTTTCAATTAGGATCAGATCTTCCTTCCCTTTTCTTGCATGACTAGATCAGGGCTATCTTATCTTCTACTCTTTTTGATTCCTGGTGGCAAGAATGGCGCTCCCACCTCTTCTATGGGCTGGTTCACCCTTTGTGCATAGCTCTGGATGGAGAATTTACTTCTGATAGCGAGGTAAATTTTTATTCCCTTTCCAGAGAAATAACTTGGTGAATTCTCCTGCCAACTGTTCTAACCGACCCTTTTAGGATACTAAATTTGATCCTCCAAGTTTGGATAGGAAAGGGCATCCTATAGATTATCAGCTACCATGGCCAGTCTCAAGAATAGGGTCAGCTGCACCTTCACTGAAGAAATTGATGAAAACTCATGCTGCCCCCATGATCGTGACATACCAATCTTCAAAGCACAAGATGGTCCAAGGGACAACTCAGAAAGCCGCTACTGGGAAAAGACTTCATAGAACGAGACCATCAGCTGCTCAGGTAAACAATCCATATTCTTTTCAAACTAATGTTCAACTTCTGATCCCCCTTTTTCATAGTTATCAACCATTGCGTCCTAATCTGCCCTAGGTGCAGAGCTACTGTCCCAGGCATTTGATTTAGCGCCAACTGAACCTTCATCGGCTGATTCTCACAAGGAGCCAATTTTAGTGGCAATAACCGATGCTCCCACAATGGCAAAAAATGTGAGTCTTTTCCATTTTATCCTTGATGCTCGTTGGAGTATTTTCTCAAAAGTTCCTGATTTTATTCAATTTCCATCCTTCATCTAATTCCTTGCCATGTCAGATACTTCTCGAGGAAACACCTATACAGGAGTAGGAGTCTGACAGTCTCCCTATTGAAAAAATCCTACCATTGCTAATATCCAAACTGTAGATTCCCCAATTCAGCACACAACTGATGGTAAGAAAGTCATATGCTTAGCTTGTTTCTCTACAACAAACATGAACTAAAAATCCTCCTTGAGGTTTGTAGATGTCAACGTTGAGAGCTCAGAGCCGATTCAACCAGGCATCATTGATACATCATCAGCTATTCCCTCTCTCCAGGAAGAGGCTACTATAGAGAAGGTATTGTATCCTCTTTGCCATCCATTTGTTATAAATTGATTTAAGCCTCCTAATCAAGATTTCCTTCTACACAGGCACTCAATCTTCTAGCCCTAAGTTACTCTTTGAATCTGGAGGAGTATTTTGATGAAGATGAAATCAGTTCGTCAGACACTTCCTCTAAGGAAACCTTGCCATAAGAGACAAAAAACTAGCTAAGAGATGTTCTGTCAATGTTTGAGAAGAATATAGCCGATTTGGTCCAAGACACTAATCCAATGCATAGAGTCTTCTTGCCCATCAAGGGTAATCCATCCCCAGCTCTCTCCAGAGACTTGTCTCCTTTTTCTGTCTTTGAAGATCAGGTCCTAAAGGTGAAACTAGCTCAGAAGAATCTGTTTGATCGTGAAACTTTATTAGCCAAGGAGAACTCTAACATGCAAGAGGTAAAGAACTGTCATAGTCAATTGATCACTCGAAGAACTCCTCCCTCAATATTGATCTAGAATTGTCTCAACTAGAAGCCATGTGTGTAGAGCTTGAGAAGGAGCTAAAAAACGTGAAGGCTACCATTGATCGTCATAAGTCTACCCTAGCTCAAATACCTGATGCCATTCAACAAAAGAAATAGGAACTGCTGGCCAAAGTCAAAGAAAGTAGAGCCATCTAAAGTAGCCTCGAGAGCATTCCTGGATCAACCAAAGAAGATAAACAACAGATCATAGAAGCTGATGCTATTAGGCTAGAAGTGTTGAAAGCGATCCAGGATGTTCTAGACTTGTAATTCATGTATCAACATGTGTCTTGTGTAGAACCAATGACAACTATACTTTCCGTTGCCTCACTGTGTTTTTCTTTGTTTCGGCTAAAGAGTCGCTTTTGAAAATAGCCGATTCCAGACTTCCGATCTTAATCCCATGTAGGTCTAAAAACAAGGCCTTTATTAAGAGAACCCTATGATCTTCTATCTTTAGTCACCTGATGTTGTATTCTCTTTGGTATTAGTGAGGTGGCGCTTCGCCTTCTATTAATTGTGGTTGCCTTTTGCATGTCCCGAGGCGTCCACCTCTTTGCTTCGTGGCTTCAAATACCGGCCGAGGGCTCTAGCCTCAAACACATCTACACTTGCAACCTCTCCTATTCCTTTGCACTCTTTTGCCCCTACATACTCTATAGCTACCTTCCTCCCTTCCTGTAGATCTGATCAACTTCATGGCGGCAAGGAGAACCACGGCAAGCACATGGCGGAGGAGGTTCCAGAGGAGAACATGCCGGTGAACCAGCGCCTCTGACGCATGAGGTGAGATCAACATCTTCTGCTTGTGATGATGAACTATTCTGATTTATCTATAGATTCATTTTGAATGACAGTCTCCATCCTCTTCCTAGGGCTGGTGAGCCCTCTGATGCTATATCTTCTATGCAGGCCTCATCGTTGGATTCCTATGACTCATACAACGGTGATAATGCCCGGTGCTTCCTCCAGGAGTGGAGGGTGGCCTAGGACCGCTATTTCGAAGCGACTCAGGAAAATGGCTGGCTCAAGATCCGCTTTGAGGTTTCTCAGGCTGCTCTTCATGCCGCCGAAGAAGAGGCCAGCACCGTTCGGGCATGGCTGGCCGAATCCATTACCTTGGTGGCGGGTAAGATGAATTCCAAAAATGCCTCCGCTCTGATTTCTATCCCTTTTATCTTGATAGTCTTTTTGTTCCTGTGATTGCCAGCCCTGATGGTGTAGTTGGAGTCTCTCTAACTGGTGGCGAATGCAGCTGCAGACGTCATCAATGCTTGGGGTTCCCTCATCAACGCTCGTCTCCAAGACATCCTGCCCTATGTTTAGTCGATCGCCCTCCATGGCATTCGTCATGGCACGTCGGTGGCACGGATCGTGGCACAATTCTAGACCGGGTATGAGCTCCACACCATGGAGACCAGTTTCCCAATGGGCAATAGCCCTAAGGAATATGAGGACCTGCTCAAAGAATTCATTGCTGCAGCGGAGGCCATTGTGGACATCACATCTGCTCAGGATGTGGTGAACAAGGTCCTTGATTAGTTTGTACTTAGGGCGAACCAATGAACAAAGTCTCTTGCTCTTCCATAAATGTATCTCAATGCAGTGCCCCTGTATGTGTCATGAATGTCTTTGTCTTTATTTTTTGCTCTGGAGGCGATACATATTGTATCGACTTTTTTCACATCTTTAGGCTTATTTTTGAACTAGAGGCGATACCCTTCTGGTATCAGCTATTAGAGCCATGACTAAACAAATCAGCTTATCAAGTGTTGATCAAATGTTAGGATAATATTCCTTCAAATATGTTTCATCGATCACTATTGATAGGTTGCACCAGAACTTTTTAGACCAAAGGTTAAATGATCGACCGATCTAGGCCAAGCGAAACAAAACTTCCTTTAATAGATCTATCAACTCTAAATAGCACTTATGATTCGACTTAGCGTTCACATATGTCGGCCTAAGCCTATCTCTAGGACCAATGCTTATTCTTCCTTAATCTAATGGCGGGCGTGAAGCCATGACTATTTACTAAAACAAACTTTCAGAGCCGATTGCTTGCATCGGCTGTTGGCTTTCATTGCTGATTTTAATGAAGCCTACTTCCCATAACTTGCTAGAAAAGCATTTGAAGTCTCCTAGTTCCCAAAAGACTGGATCGGCTGTTGCGATGCTCAAAGACTCATCAGCGCGAACTAGTTTGACATCATTTCCATGCCATTGAATCAAACACTGATGCATGGTCGATGGTACACAATAGTTCACATGAATCCAATCATGACTAAGGAGCAAACTGTATGTCCCTTTTCCATCGACGATGAAGAATATGGTGAGTAGAGTTTTACTCCTGATTGTTAGTTCGACGTTCATTGCCCCCCGAGTCTTGGACACATTACCCCCAAAGTCTTTCAGCATCATGTCAGTCTCAATCAGATCTTCTGGTCCCTTGCCAAGTTAACAAAAAGTGGTGTAAGGCATGAGATTGACAGAAGCACCTCTGTCTACCAACATCTTATTCATTGGCTTCTTATCAACTAAACCTTTTACATATAAAGCCTTTAAGTGTCGATGCTTGACTGGTTTATCAAATATTGCTTATTGTATGACTGTCAACTTGGCAACTATCTTCTCATACTCTGATTCATTGAAATCCGAATAAACTTCTTGATCTGCCAGAGCTCTAAACTCTGATGGCAATAGGAAAGCCATCTGAATATTAGCCGATGGTTGTCTTCTATCGGCTGTTTGCTTAGTACGCCATACTTAAGGTTTATCGGATGCCTGAGCCTATTCCAACTCTCTATTCCTTAGGCGTTGCACCCTTCTCTTCTGGCTTCTTGTCAAACCTCCTGGACACCATTGGCCTTCCTACCAAACATATTTTCTTTTGTTACTCTCTTCTTCGTAATTAGCTCAGTTTTGATCAGCAACTCTTTTTCCAAGCCGATTATGAATACTTCCATATTTTAAGCGTCGATACATGTTATTATGATGATATGCATCTTGAGCATGGATAGACCAATGGTTGGCTTGAGATTACCTAAACTCCCAATACTGATCACTACCTATGGATAGCTACCTGGTAGGCAACTTCAAACCTTTGTTCCAACAATGTCCGAAGAAAGGATAATTCCAATGCAATTCAGCTTGCTTTCATTCATACCATTATTTTTCCTGTTGACGCTGGTATTCTTGCTTTTCTAACCAACGCTGATAATCCTTTTTCCTTCTACCGCTGACATTTATTCTACAAAATTTGAGATGTAACCCATGGCTTTATCGCCCCTTCTTTTGATGTTTCTTCCTGTTCATATCGGCTCTTTTGCTTGTCGTGACATCTTCTAATTTCTCTATATTCGTCAGCCGATATTTGCTTCTCAAGATCGACTGTTCTAGCTTCTCTTGATTTGGTTGATGTTAGGACCTTAGTCTTTCCTTTGAGTAGCCTAGCATCGACTATGTTTTGATCTCCTAGGAAAGGATTATCATCAATTTTCATTTTTCGAGGTGTATCAAATTTGAGTGTTCCTTGCTGAATAGCCCTCTGTATATGATGCTAGAAAATTCTGCATTCATTAGTGGAATAAAAAGTAGCGTTATGGAACTTGTAGAACTTCTTATTCTTCAACTGATCAAGGGGCAACATAATATGATTATCGGGTAGCTTGATCTGTCCCTTCTCAAGCAAGAAATCGAAGAGCTTGTCTGATTTTGTGACATCAAAGTCATAGCTCTCCTCGACTCCTCCCCAAGAATTTGGTACCATTACTGTCTTTTTGCCCTAATTTCATTCAACCGCAGCAACCTCTTCTTCTTCATCTTCATAACCGTTATTGACTGAGTATGGATTTTAAGCCTCGACCACCATGGTACTCTTCTAGAATCGGGTATCTCTACGCATACTATGAAATTAGCTATTGAGCACCGCCACTTGTTGAGCCAATTGACCCAGGTTGTGAAATTCTTGTCCCAACAGTTTTTCTTTCCATATTGGCAGCATTCCTTGAATGGCCAAAGCAGCTAGCTGATCATCAGCCAAGTTTAATGAGAAGCATAAGTTTCTAGTCTCTTGGAACCTCTGAAGAAACTCAGTGCCTAATCCATTAGTCTTCTGCCTTATAGTTGTCAAATCGGAAATCTTCTTTTCTCTAGTCCCAGTATAAAAATATGTATGAAATTTCTTCTCTAGGTCAGCCCAATTGGCAATGGAGTTGATTGGCAGTAATGAAAACCAAGTGAAGGCTGGCTCTGACAGTGACAGGGAGAAGAAACGAACTCGATGTGTCTCCTCAACTGATGTCTCGCCCAATTGTGTAAGATACCAACTGACATATTCTATTGTGCTTGTGCTGTCTTGACCAGTGAACTTAGAAACTCTGAAAGCCTATAATTTATAGGAAGAGTGACCAAATCATACCATTCTGGATATGGACATTTGTATAAAAAGGTCAGCCCTTTTGGCTTCAGACCAAACTGATTATTCATCATCTTGGTCACCTTTAGCAATAACTCGTCAACATGTGAATTTGGATTTCTCTGCACCTGCTGACCCATTTGTGGATTGAAATCCCATGTACCTTGATACCCTGGATTCAGAATCATGTGAAGGGTGTTATAATCTATGCCATAATGATACCTTTATGGAATCTCTATCTACTGGGTCCTTTGCTGGTTTGCTGCTTGAAGTCTCTGATTATAGACATGATGATCTATATCTCTATGGATCCTTTGAATTGATGGTGCTATTTTTTTAGCTGATGATGGTATGTGGCCTGATGTGCCAAAATTAATCACCTGGTTCTGACCTTGCTCCGCCAGCTATTGCACATGCTGCACTGATGATTCAGGATTATATTATATCTGATTCATAGTAGTACCTTGAGCTTATTTAGATGAACTCTAAACTGCCTGGACATCATTATTACTAGCTAGGGCTGCTTCTTGATGGCTGGTATCAACTTGATTAGTCCCTTGGGTCGATGGATGTGGAATGTTGTAATAAGCCAGCCCAACCTGACCAACTAGAAACCCATGAAACACTTCTTTCATGGTGTTGTGGAATGTGTCCAAGAAAGCTTCATTATGGCTTGATATGGCATCATGAACAGATTTGTTTACAGCTTCCGTTAAGAAACGCCTGTCTTCAGCTTCATCTGCATCTATCTATCTGTGCAATAGAACTCTTGGCAGTAGATATTTCTAAACAATTGTATTGTCATGTGTTTTGGTATAGGACAACCAACACTTGTTCTAAAATTCTTCTATAGCTTTGCTGATGACACATTTATCTCCATCGGGTAGGTCTTCATAATGTACCATAAGAATGTCGTTGTTGTTGTAAACCGCCATGACGATTGTGGGGTCCCACTGGGTGTGCCAAGAATGTGTGTCAACACGGAAATTTCGTCCTGTGCCGAGGGCACATGAGCAAGCCAGAAGGGTCCGCTCGATGGAGCTAGAGATCCGCCTGGCTTCAGCGCAGGGATGGTCGATCCTGTGCACTCTTCCCGAGACATGCCAGTCAATTTAACCCTATAATTGACAAGGAGATAAAGCTAATCAGTAATTTAAGGTGGAACATGCCGGTGTTGACATACAGTCCCGAATGTGTGGCTCTAAGAGCCGATATGGAAGAAGATCGACTAAATAGTCGATTCCAACATATTCATAAGAATAAATCAGTTAAAACTCATGGAATTATGGAAGGTAAATCGGTTATCATTCAGGATGAATCTCGTTATTTAGACAAATATTAATCAATGGCAATAGGATAACAACAATAATCAGTTTATGCTAAGACAATGACTGTAAGTAACCAAATCTCTTTTTATATAGAATAAGCAGCTCATCATTATTTAATCATTTAATAAAGATAAATCTAATGAACATATTAGATCTCATCTACCGCTATGACTAGTGGGGCATGAGGTAGAATTATGCAGGCCGTAGAAACAACGATAAACTCGATGACCCTAACTTATTACTAATATCAGTGGGGCATGAGGCAGAATTATGCATGCCATAATACAATAATAAGATCATGGGGCTAACACATCTTTCAACCTATCTCTACTTCAACGGTCGCGTGACACGAACTGCATGTGTGAAAGCACTCGATATCGGCTAAAACAGCCGATTTAGGCATAGCGCACAGTTAAGGTCACGCCCTATCTGGATGCTAACAGTGGGGTGTGAGGCAAAATCACATAGGCCATGATAACGGGCCATGGAACGGTTTCTGTTAGCCAATAAATCTATTCAAGACCTGATATGCCTTAACCGCACACTATGCACGATTAAGATTCACATAAAACAGCTGATAAAACATAACTCATCATTTAAGGTGCAGATTAGATCAATTTGGATTAACAAACGATGGGTTAAACAGGATATAAGGCCGATCTAGACCAATCCTAATCGGGCGAAGTGATATTGCTATAATTAAATAAATAATGGAAGCAATAAGCAATATCGGTAACTTAATGAATCTATCCGAAGGAACGCCACCCTTAGATAGAGCCGATAACTTGAGCTTAATCTAGTTCGAGCAGTGGAGGTCGACCAGATCGATGTAGCCGTACTTGAACTAAACAAGAGTCGATAACTAGCTTATACCAAACTCGCAGTGGAGATCAATTGGATCGATGCAGCCGTACAAACAGAAGTATAAGCCATGACGGTACTTACAGACAAGCCAAAGGTCGACTGGACCAATGCAGTCCTGCTCGCTAAAGAACTCATCGAGATCTACTCTACTCCTACTCCTAAGGGGTGGTCGGAGCAAAAAAAAGTAAGTAACTTGTATTTGATTGATTGTGTGTTTTTACAATAGCCAGGGGTCCAATATTTATACCCGAAGCCTAGATATGAATCCTACTCAAGCACGGCTCACTACAATCTTCGGCATAGACGAAAACATTCCTAATTTAAGATAACTTAGACCCTAATCTTTCCCTTTTTGTAGAGTCCAACATGTAGTTTCTTGGCGCCAACCGTAGCTCATCATCGCTATCTGCCGACGTCATCCAAAGCGATCCGATTCTAGAGTCATATCTGAATCAGTTAATATCAATCCTTATGCAATCGGTTCCTTGATTGACACAATTTTGGAAGCTTCAAGTTCCCGCATTTTTCTCTCCAAATTTTGGTGTAACACTTAGCCCAATCGATAAACTAGCTGGCTAAGCGCTCTATGAACCTGCACACAAAAGTAATGATAATCTCAACTAAGCAAGATATATATTAAAAGTAAGCATAGCCATGTAGATAGGAAAATGATGAATTTATAATAAGTCTTACAAGATGTGGAAGTGAAGATACAAGGCTTTGTGAAGCCTCCAAGACTAGATTCGGAACTTGAGCTTGAGCCCAACTCGACCCTCACTCCCGAGCTACTAATCTACTACATTGGAGAGTCTAGACCTAATCCTCCTGGCGTATCTTGATCTCTGAATGAGAGGTATGAATTAGAGTTTTAGGGATGCTCTAGGGAGAGGGGTAGGGGCTACTATATATAGGCCGGAGCATCAATTCTGGACCCTCGGATCAAACCGACATAAAAGAACAGTGTAGATGCAATCTAGGAGGCGGTGGAGAACCGACATTCGAATGAGGGGCTGACAGGTGGGCTTAGGGTGTTGAATGACCTGTAGGTGGGGTCAGCCAGCCCCACATGGCAGCCACCTGCCCTCCGCTTTGGTGGTTTGCCTTCTAGAGTCTTCCCACGTTAGGTTCACTGTGGATAAACGTGATTTGCTTTGACGAATAGGCCCTCTTTGATGGTTTTCTGAGTAAATCCTACTACAAACATAGATTTACCAAAACTTGTGAAATTTATTAGTTTAAACCCCCAGACCTATGTTGGTGATCCTTTTTATGCATTTATATAAGTTATATTGATGATTTGTGATGAGTGTTAACTACCGTCAACAAGCTCCCCCACACTTAACCTTTGCTAGTCCCTAAGCAAAGCCAAACTCAGCAATGTATCAGGAGTTGCTATAATGCTTTCACTCCTCAACAGTACATAGGTGATCAAATAAAAATTCTCCTCCGGATTAGAATAAACTGATCTGACTTTCAAACTTACCCATATTACCTTCAACCATGAGGCTTCTTAGCCTTCACTTGGGTCTTGAGCAATTGAAAGACAAGCACTATGTCTTAAGTTCATTGTTCCACCATTGTTCTAGAGTTTTTATAAGTTTTTAAAATAAAACTCAGAGATTCAATTGTATGACACTCTCAAGTCTCTCAATATATGTGGTATTTATGGATCCTCACCAAGACAATAAAGATGTTATGCCTTTTTCTCTTCCTACAACTAAAGCTTATGTGGAGTTCATAGGTAGGGAGAAAGCTAGGGCATACTTGCAATACATATATTATAAAGTCAAACTTCGGATCCATAGAGAGTTGAGTCATTCAATCAAATCAAGATGCGCATGTGTGGATATATAAGGTGGATATATGTGGTGGCTAACCTAATTCTGCTATGCTCTTTGAAAACTTATCTCTCTTTTGAAACTTGGAAATATTTTTTGCAAGAGAATAGGGGCTATCTTATTCATCTCTCTCTTCTTTTTTTCTTTTCAGGCGGCCATCTAAGTACCCATTGTTTTACATATCTCAGACATTTGTCCATTTTTTCTCAACTTTTTTTCTTTTCTCCTTTTTTCTGAATAACTTTTGCATAGCCCATGCCTCTTTTCTGCAATAGAACTTTGAGAGATAGCAACAAGAACTTGGAGCATTTATTTAGTGGATGGAAAACCTATTGAGTATGTTTTTGGTGTTCACTCCCAGTGTAGGAGTATAACATTTTTGGGTGGATCTAGATAGAAGTCATGTTTTTGCGCCTACCCCCAGTGTAGGAGTAGTGTATATTTGGGTGGTGCGTACGTGATCTTGATTTTAAGAGCATGACAAACCTCTCATAAGGGTCAGCAAAGCTTGACAAAACTTAATACAAAAGTAAGTAGCATATATGTGGAAGTTTTCCTAGCCTAAATAACATGTATGGCTCTAGTGGGAATTCAAGCTTTATCATACATGAACTCATCATGTAGCATTTTTGTGTTTTTCAGAAGATAAATCTTCAGAACTTTGGTGTCACTTGGAACAAGATAAACATCAGCTCAGACCTTCTCATATCATATCTGTCAATTACCTAGACTTAGATCAAGCATATGCTACCCACAAGTTTCAAGTTCAGAGTAAATCCTTATATCAAAATAGTTTTATCCAAAACTCGAGAGAATTCAAGGCTGAAAACTAGATACTTGAAAGGAATTACAATAGAGCAACTATTCATCATTTCCATTTGAGAGATCATTCTAAGTCCTCTTTATTTGTTAATCAACTCTCAAAAATAGAAATTAAAGCAAACTAGACACACACCTTTCACATATTATTACTGTAACTATATATATTTATTATGAGGGTAACTTTTTATTTTGTTTTCATTCATCAATTTTTTTAACTATATAAAAAAACTAAAAACTAAAACAAAAGGAGAAAGAATACTTACCTAGATACATGGGGAATGCCTTCTCCCCCAAGCTGGTTGTTGTCATGGTTGCTCAACGAGGTGGCCAGATGTGGAGGTGCTAGAATAGAGCCTCCCAATTTTGATTTGGTTGTTGCTATTGTTGCTGGAAGCTGACCATCTCCTGTCCCATGCTTACCTGCCATTGTGTATGATTATGTAACGTACCTTGGATGGTAGGTGTCCTCTCATCAATGGTTGTGAGCTTGTTGTTGAATTTAGAACTTCCACTTGTAGAATTTGGGGGATCGACTCCCCCACACTTTACTCGAAGTGTGTTATGCTCATAAAGACAACATAGAGATCAAGTGCATGGGCTCTGTTGGTGAAAAAACACCAATAGAACCAAAACTTTATTTACTCTTCTCTAGCCTTAGGCACATTGAATCATGATAGAGCTAATGTTATATGTATTATTTATTCTTATAACATGGGTGATAAGATCAGAAGGATGTAGCATTTTGACTGTGACAAAAAGAGTGGAGTTGCTTAACCTATGGAAGGGTTGTCCATCTTTATAATGTATCAAACTTTACATGATTATGACTATTATCTTCCAAGGGTAAGATATGCAAAATTTTAGCTCATTTGGTTAAGACTATGAGATCAAGAAAGTGGTGCTATGAACAAGTTTAAGGAACAAAACATGTTGAGTTAATCAGGTTGGATTAAGCAAAATTGTAACTCAAACATGTTTGTTTCTTCATTTATTTGCATACCAAAATCAAGACGAAAATGATGACCACTTACCTTAAGATGTTACCTTCATTATTGGAGCATGATGACACCATGTGATGAAAGGTAGATGACTTGTGGTGGTCTTCTCTTCCTGCTTGAAGGTTTCCTTGCTTCAGCTATTCATGAGCATCTTGTCTCTTATGTCGCACTCCTTCTTTCTTATTCTTTTGTCATGCCATCTTTTTGTGAATCTTGGCATTGTGTTAGACCTCCTGCTCTACTCATTGTTTCTTCTCTACAAAGGATTAGTGGACAACATATACCTGAAAGAATATACAAATGATTCAAAGCAAGGGTAGCGCTGTCATAGAGCCAAAGGTCACCTTCTATGCTATAGAAAAGTTGGTTTTAACATTTTAATTTGCGTAGAATCTTTATCCCATGTTTTAAATAGTATACCTTGATTGTTCACCACTACTTCTAATTTTCAATAAGGTTAAGGCAAAGATGTGTAAAATCATTTTGAAAAATACCTCAAACCTTGCTCTATTTATACAAATGATCTCCTAATATTCCCAACAAAATTTAAATATTTTCCTGCAAGGGTTAGTCCATATATGAAACTAAATTCTATACAAGTATGTTTTGATTGAATAATCATGTTTGAATAATATTCCGAAGCATACTTGTAATAGAAAAAGGAAGCTTAAAAGACTAAAGAGATTCATTCAAGTAGAAACAAGAATATGTATGGTGACCCAAAGGAGCATGATTACTTTAATTTTTACTTGTTAGAGATTTAGTAATTTTAGCTCATCATAAAGGTAGGGATGACCAAGACAAACTAGCAACATAACATGAGATGTTTTGAAATGTAACACCCTAGGTGTTAGCCTTGCATAAATTGACTTGCATTACATGAGCATGAGCATCAAGCATTCATATTTAAGCTTTTACAATTGAAACATTTGATTGAAACATATGAAACATGCTTGTTATTTCATGTTTCCTTGTATCTATGCATATGATCATGAGTGAATACCTGTAAATGATGAATGTGAGTCACTAAAACATATTAGCTACACTTATGATGACTAGTGGAACAATGTTCATGAAGATCATTTTGACTAATCAAGTACTTAAGTAATGCTATGCATGTGGACCTGGATAGCTCTATGTGTGACCAATGCATGAAATGAGTGTGTGACCTTACCAATAGCTTAAACATGTTTAGAAGATCATTATGAACAACTTTGGTATTCATGGTTAAGTGTAGTTTGGTCACTAAGCCATAGTTTAAGTGTATACCATCATTTGAATGTAGCATGTTTGACCAAGTTTGAACTATGTGCTAGAGACTTTGCATGGAGGTGGTCACTAAAGCAAAGTTGTAGTGTTTGGCAAGAGGAACAACTTTTATTTTTAGGTCATAGACTGGTTTAGCTCCTAATATGCTTGAATTAGGCTCACAAGAATCATCAATTCCTTGTTTTCCACACTTAGCAATTTTTTCTAAGTCTTAAACCCTGATAGCACTGACCAGCTCAACTTTGGGAGGAAATAACTCGAGTTTGGTTGAGAATTGAGACTAGAGTTCTAAACAAGAATTTGAGATGGTACTTAGGGCTACGATTTTTATTTTAGAGTCATGCGCTGAATCGCTTTGTATCGGGAGTAATTTCACCTTGAAATCTCTCTGTCAGGCTCAAGTTCAGGCACTGATCGACGCCACGCCGCGCTTGGTCATGGTCGACCATGGACAGAGCATGGCCGCTGTGTGGCCACTATCGGCCGATGCCTGGCCTCGACACCGCGTGTTGGTAGCCGTTATCTGCACCACACTGCGCTCCATTTCCACTCACTCCCGCCCGCTCTCTCCCTCTCCAGCGCACTCCCTTGCTCTCGCCGTGGAACCAAGCAACGCCGCCAAGCACAGCACCGCCTCTACCGTTGCCTTGTGTTCGCTCCACCGCACCGCCACCATCTCCATCTCGCCCATAGCTGTGCCACATCCACCTCCACCGCCTCAACGTTTTGGCTGACTCAATTGAGCTTTGGTGAGGGCATATGCCTTTTTCCCCTCTCGCCGGAACCTCGGCCACCATAGCCGCCTCCACGGCAAGCTCGTCGCCGCTTGGTCTACGCGTGCTTTTCTTCTAGTTTTTAGTGTTAGAGCTTGGTTAGGTTGAGTATTAGCTTGAGTTATGATGTTACCTCCGTTAGTGGTCCCATCGGCATGGAACATGACGACCCACACCGCCGCATTCTGACCTCCGCGCCACCGTGCCATGGCCATGCTTCGTCGGAGCTCCTCAAGCTGCCTAGGTCGCCTAGTTAGGTTCGCACGGTCACTGTGGTGCTGTTGTGTGCCTCGCCTGGCTTTGCCATAGCCAGTGACGATCGGTGCACCGCTGAGCAGTGCCACCATGCCACCATGGCCGGCGACGAGCATGCTCCGTCCTACCTCCAGTGCCGCCACCTAGGTCTTTCGACGCGCGCTGCACCGTAGATCACGTAGGTTCACTTGTCTCCGCTGGCAAGCTCATCGACGATGAGCCATGGCCGGACCGCGTCGAAGCAGCGCCGCTGCCCTATTTCGGTTTCACAGACATGTGGGGTCACTGACCAGTGGGTCCTAGCTGACAGTGACTGTGAAGCTTTAGGATAGTTTATTTATTCCCTGTTTTTGTATGCAACTTTGAAAATTTATAAGTTGAGCTATAGAGATCCAAAATTTGTGAACCAAATTTTCTAGTGTTCCTTAGGAAGTGTAGTATTTATGAAAAATATGATATTAGCAATTGTAGTAAAGTTTCTGGAAGATTTAAAATGAAACTTGAAATGCGTTTTCAAATGTATGTAAACTTGTTTAATTTATATCTAGAGTTCCTTTGCTCCACAAATTATAAAATTTATGTGGTGAGCTGTTCTTGACAAGTATAAGCTCTGGTAAAAAATTGAGGGTCAGTGCATGAGCAGATTTTTAGTTATAGCTTTTCCTTTTATAATTAGGTGATCCTTGTATGATTTTTTATAAATTATTTATGAATCCAATATTCATCAAATTTGTTGGAGGTTGTCCTAGTACCATATGGATGCTAAGAAAAATATAAAATCTATTGCTTGACACTTTTCACTAGGGTTTTCTAATTATGCTATTTTAAGCCTTTATGCCTTGTCATTTTTGCATAGGACGTTTTACTTAGTAAAATGACATGAAACTTTTACAGTAATCTATTGGTAGCACTAGTAAGCCACTGTAAATTTTTGAGAATTTAGGATGCACCTTTGGTATGTGTTTATTATTTACCCTAATTATTTAATTAAATTAAGAAAGGCAATTAAATAATTAGATTGTAATTAAGCATAATGTTTTCTATGGTTCTTATGATGCATAGTAACTGTTGATGTCAATGGTAAGGCTTAGAAGCCATTGATATTATACAAATGACTAATTATCGCTTTATCATTCAAATACAAGACTGCATGTATAGTTTTGATCGCGTGGATGATTTCATATAGATAATGGTCTCTACTATAAAACTTGTTAATAATAAAGTTGTATATAACTTGTTAATCTACCTTGTGTTAAATTTTCATAGTCATAGGACTTAGGGTTTTTGAGTTCTAGCTGCTACAAGTTTGCTGTCCGAAAGGTTTACTTTCTGGACAGATTTGATTGAATGATTTGTTTGCCCAATTTAACTCTTGAATCACAGTGAGAGTATTAAAGGAAAGTTGTAGATAATTTTATAAGATTTCCATAAAGTCCAAGATCACCACATTTGGATAAGTAGAACTTCAGTTATGAGTAAAACAAGTAGCTACTCTTTTGTGATATAATAAATGCATTGTTAAAGTAGTTGATTAAATAATCAAGAAGAGATATGCACATACTCAGTAAATGTGATGCACTTGTTATTTCTTTAACACCATGTTGTTAAGAATGCTTGCAAGAATCCATTCATCATGTATCATCATACTATACTTGCCAACATGAATGCATTCGCACTATCTCATGTCATACTCATGCATCTAGGATCGACGGAGGAGATAACGTTGTTGGAGTTCAACGAAGAAGGAGGGGACCAGCAGGAGATTCCTCAAGCCGCAGCTCCTGAAGGCGAGGAGTAGACCCTAGAAGAGCTTTCGGAGTGCCCTGATCACCGCCCACTTCCTTTCTAAAAGGCAAGCCCCGGAGCATTCTAAGTCTCCCAGTATTTTACAAAATATTACTCAAGTCCTTATGATTGATGCATTCGGTTATAAGAGTTGATTGGAACCACTTGATGCATATAAATTCCTTATCCAGAAATACTACCTTTAACCCTATATAGGTCTAGGATCAAATATATGCTTAGCCATGCTTAGACCGGTAGAAGTCAGGTGATTTCCTGTCACCTGCGAGATATAGGTGGACATCGAAGCACGGTTGGCTATATTTGCTATCATGGAAAAGAACCATAGGGTAAAGGTAAATCAAGGCCGGGCAGAGTCTATGCGTAGTTTGACTCATGTGATTCCGTCTGTGCCGATTAAGGACCGTACCATTGTTGGTGCTGTTTGATAAGATTGAACGCATGCCTATCACTTAGCTGGCCGGATAACTCATTCCGATCGCGAAGCCGAGTAGCTCAACTTAGGCCAGGCCCCACTCTATAAGAGTGCACACTCTGGATGGTAGTAAGGATGTGCGGGGAGCCAGACTGAGCCCAAGGGCAGGCTGGGCCTGAACGTCCTGGCATTTGGTTGTCCCTAATTATGCGGCGCTGGGCAAACCCATGAAATGTGTACTTGAGTTGTACCAAAGGTGACCTAAGATGACCGTTGATCTGGTCTGCCTAGGTTTGTGTTAGGAATAAATTTCCAGCTGGTTGAAATCGATTCGAATCATCGTCTCTCCCGGATAGTGAGAAACTTGCCTAGTACCAACATCGTAGTAATTGTATTATGGAATATGATGGTTCGCATGAACATGGAATTACAATACCGGCTATGGTTACTATTGTATGCTCTTAAAATGATATACCACATGTTTGGCACAGGATAGTTGCTAATTTAGAGATGGATAGTCATAATTAACTTGATAACATAATTATAATTGTATAATTGAGCTAATTGCTTTTTATGCAAAATATTGTCAAGCTATCTCCACTTATACAGCCTTTCATGATTCTTGGAGTCATTTTATTTCTGGTTTATGACGAGTAAGTCTAGCTAAGTACCTTCTTGTACTCAGGGTTTTATTTCCCATTGTTGCAGATGGCACTATGTATCATGGTTATTGCAAGAGTTGCTTCTATCCTGTTGTGGATAAGGAGTAAGCCTTGGGCAGGCTTCTTTATTAATCCCTCTACATGCTTTTGTGGACTGTGATCGTATGTTGGCACTGTATCAAACTATGTTGGCAAATGCTACTTTCAAACTTAATTTGCTTCTGCTTTTATCCATTAAACTTGGTTTGTAATAACTTTGTTTCATACTCTGATGATGGAAATGTATCTATGAAATTTATGTAATATGCGACATGTATGTTGAATTATGTACGATCTTGGTTGTTGTAAATCGTTTATCGAGACCCATCGTGGTACTCGATGGACTACCGGGTTTATATGGGTTCAAGTATGATAGTGAGACCGCTTGTGGGCTGCCATTGTACTTATACTCTTATAAATTGGTCGGTTCTGTGACATGAAAACTCTATCCCCCACACTTGAATTTTGCAAAATGCAAAACCAAGTTTGGATGATAGAATTCTCCTATGAATGTGATTCTATGTTGCATATTGCTTGGTTGAATATACCTTATGTTTTCCTTCTTTTTATTGAAATGTTAGTGACAAACATACCTGAAGGAGGCTTATCTGATTTACCTATTGACAAGAGCTCGTAGTCCATTAAGCAGGATCTTTCCTTGTATTAAGCCTCGATCCTAGAAATGAGGATATAGATAATTGCATGCTCTTCTTCCATCAACCTTTCTTGATTTTTGTTGATTCTTGGTTGATGAATTGGGGTTCATTGGAGATGCAACCCAAGTTCCTCCCTGATTGTCTAACGGCATGGTGGAGAGTTGTTCTTCTTTATTTGTTAATCATATGTTAGCCGTCTTGATGGTCAAAGAAGGAACCTCATTGGTATTTGCATGAAATCTTCATCTCTAATGGCTTAGGGTTGTCTTGTGCCCATAATTTCATGAGACACTATCGACAGACCTCCATTGATTTCTGACGTTTGTTGGCACAAGAATGTATGTTGCTTCTCATCAGCCTCCTAGCTTGAGTCCTAGAAAGGCTCAATGCTTGGTTGCCTTTGACGTTACTTGTGTCCTGTTGATTTGTTCATCCACTTCCTATGACTGAGTGCTTTTATTGTAGATTCTTTTTGTGGCACTCGTCTCCTACTTTGTTCCATCGTTGAAGTGGTGGTTTGGCTTGAGTTCACAAATTCATACCAAACCATGAATAGGCATAGCTTCTTTCCTACAAAATGTTAATGGACATATACCCGATGGAATACAACAAATTTGAAATACGGGTTGTTATCCATAGTTTGTATGGTCTCATCTATGCTAATGAAAAGGTGGTTTTTGAATTACTTTAGCATAGTTTGTTTATCATGTTTGATAACAAATTTTTATTTGCTGTAACACCCTAGGTGTTAGCCTTGCATAAATTGACTTGCTTTGCATGAGCATGAGCATCAAGCATTCATATTTAAGCTTTTACAATTGAAACATTTGATTGAAACATATGCAACATTGCTTGTTATTTCATGTTTCCTTATATCTATGCAAATGAGCATGAGTGAATACATGTAAATGATGAATGTGAGTCACTAAAACATATTAGCTACACTTACGATGACTAGTGGAACAATGTTCATGAAGATCATATTGTCTAATCAAGTACTTAAGTGATGCTATGTGTGGAACTAAGAAGCTCTATGTGTAACCAATTCATGAAAGGATTGTGTGACCTTACAAATAGCTTAAACATGTTTAGATGATCATTATGAACAACTTTGGTATTCATGGTTAGGGCTAAAGTGGCCACTTAGTCATAGTTCATGAATAAGCCATCTTTTGAATGTAGCATGTTTGATCAAGTTTGAACTATGTGCTAGAGACCTTGCATGGAGGTGGTCACTAAAGCAAAGTTGTAGTATTTGGCAAGAGGAACAACTTTTATTTTTGGGTCATAGACTGGTTTAGCACCTAACATGCTTGAATTAGGCTCACAAGAATCATCATTGCACTGTTGTCAACACTTAGAGAAATTTTCTAAGTCATGCTCGACTGACAGTTTGACAAGCTCCACTTTAGGACGATTTTACTCTCTATTCATTATGAATTTGGGGAAAGTATCTTAAGCAACTTTGTACCTGGTATATAGCTCTACGATTTTGGATTTGGAAGTGTGCACGTATTCACTATAGTTTAGGAGTTTGGAAGCTTAGAAATCACGCTGTCAGGCTAACTCACGGACGCTTATGACTGAATCAGCCGGCCTTCAGTGGCCAACTGGCATCAGGCTTGGGCCACCGCGTGGAGCCACTGGCGAAGCTGCGCATCATCGGTGCCCTACCCAGCGCAGCCACATCGGGCTAGAGCACGCCCTTATCAGCCCCATCGCTCGCCCATGACTCCCGCACTCCCATTTCGCCTTGCACTGTCTCCTCCTTCGCCGGCCGAAGCACCACAGCAGCCGCCGCAGCACCGAGCTTCTGTCATCACCATTCCCAGCAGTGGCTAGCTCCACCTCACCCATTCGCCACCGCAACCACTCCACCATCACCGCCGAGACTCACCGCGCCCGTCGGTGCTCACTAACCATGCCTAGTAAGCCATCGTACCACGCACAACCTCGCCGGTGCTCTGCCACCGAGCCCCATGACCATGGCTAGGATGCCTCCGTCCACCATTCCTGGTGTTAGCTTGTGCGCTAGGTTCGCCAGGGTTAGTAGATGCTCGTCCGAGCTTTATCTTGAGTTACCGTGGTCACCACCGGTGTAGCGCCATCGACCTGCATCGTCGAGCCACTATGGCTGCCGCCGTCATCCTTTGTGTCGCAGATTAGTCCACCTAGCTATCCTAGCGTGTGCGCCAGGTCGAGGGGTTCATAGTAGTCGAGGTTCCATCGCCGGAGGGGTCACCGTCGGCGAACACCGGCCGACCCACGTCGAACAACGCCGCCTCCCCTGTTTTTGGTCGCTGACGCATGGGTCCGTCTGACCGGTGGACCCCATCTATCAGTGACTAAGTTTAGAAAAAGCTAGTCCATTTATTCCTATTTTTGTATGCAACTTTGAAAATTGATAAGTTGAGCTATAGAGATCCAAAATTTGTGAACCAAATTTTGTAGTGTTCCTTAGGAAGTGTAGTATTTATGAAAAATATGATATTAGCATTTGTAGTAGAGTTTCTAGAAGATTTAAAATGAAACTTGAAATGTGTTTTTAAATGTATGTAAACTTGTTTAATTTATATCTAGAGTTTATGTGCTCCAAAAATTATGAAATTTATGTGGTGAGCTGTTCTTGACAAGTATAAGCTCTGGAAAAATTTGAGGGTTAGTGCATAAATAAATGTTTAGTTATAGATTTTCCTTTTATAATTAGGTGATCCTTGTATGAATTTTTATAAATTTTTTATGAATCCAATATTCATGAAATTTGTTAGAGATTGTCCTATTACTATATGGATGCTAAGAAAAATATAAACTCTATTGCTTGACACTTTTCACTAGGGTTTTCTATTTATGCTATTTGAAGTCTTTCTGTCTTGTCATTTTTGCATATGATGTTTTACTTGGTAAAATGGCATGAAACTTTTACAGTAGTCTATTGATAGCACTAGTAAGCCATTGTAAATGTTTGAGAATTTATGATGCACATTTGGTATATGTTTATTATTTACCCTAATTATTTAATTAAAATAAGAAAGGCATTGAAATAATTAGATTGTGATTAAGCATGATGTTTTCTATGGTTCTTATGATGCATAGTAATTGCTGATGTCAATGGTAAGGCTTAGAAGCCATTGATTGTATACAAATGACTAATTATCACTTTATCATTCAATTACAAGACTGCATGTACAGTTTTGATCGCGTGGATGATTTCATATGGATAATGATCTATACTGTAAAACTTGTTAATAACAAAGTTGTAGATAACCTACTAATCTACCTTGTGTTAAATTTTCACAGCCATAGGACTTAGGGTTTTTGAGTTCTTGCTGTTACAAATGGGCTGTCCGAAAGGTTTACTTTCTAGATAGATTTGATTGAATGATTTGTTTGCCCAATTTAACTCTTGAATCACAATGAGAGTATTAAAGGAAAGTTGTAGATAATTTTATAAGCTTTCCAGAAAGTCCAAGATCATAGCATTTAGATAACTAGAACTTCAGTTATGAGTAAAATGAGTTGTTGCTGTTTTGTGATATAGTAGATGCATTGTTGAAGTAGTTAATTAAATAATCAAGAAGAGATATGCACATACTCAGTAAATGTGATGCACTTGTTATTACTTTAACACCATGATGTTAAGAATATGTACAAGGATGCATTCATCATGTGTCATCATACTATACTTGTCAGCATATATGCATTCACAATATCTTATACCATACTCATGCATTTAGGATCAATGGAGGAGATAACGTTGCTGGAGTTCAACGAAGGAGAGGAAGGGGACCAGTAGGAGATTCTTCAAGCCGCAGCTCCTGAAGGTGAGGAGCAAAACCCAGAAGAGCTTCCGGAGTGCCCTAATCACCGCCCCACTTCCTTTTTGAAAGGCAAGCCCCAGAGCATTCTAAATCTCCTAGTATTTTGCAAAATATTACTCAAGTCCTTATGATTGATGCATTAGGTTATAAGAGTTGATTGGAACCGCTGATGCATATAAATTCCTTGTCTAGAAAAGTAAATTTAACCTTGTATAGGTCTAGGATCGAATATATGCTTAGCCATGCTTAGACCGGTAGAAGTCGGGTGATTTCCTGTCACCAACAAGATATAGGTGGATACCGAAGCATGGTTGGCTATATTTGCTATCATGGAAAAGAACCATGGGGTAAAAGTAAATCAAGGTCGGGCGGAGTCTATGGTGGGTTGACTCATGTGATTCCGTCTGTGCCGATTAAGGACCGTACCGTTGTTGGCACTTTTGATAAGATTGAACGCATACCTATCACTTAGCTGGTCGAATAACTTGTTTTGACCATGAAGCTGAGTAGCTCAACTCAGGTCAGGCCCCGCTCTATAAGAGTGCGCACTCTGGATGGTTGTAAGGATGTGCGAGGAGCCAGATTAAGCCCAAGGGCAGGCTGGGCCTAAACGTCCTGGCATTTGGCTGTCCCTGATTGTGCGGCGCTGGGCGAACCCATGAAATATGTACTTGAGTTATATCAAAGGTGACCTAAGGTGACCATTGATCTGGTCTGCCTGGGTTTGTGTTAGGAATAAATTCCTAGCTGGTGGAAATCAATTCTAATCGCCATCTCTCCTGGATAGTGAGAAACTTGGCTAGCCCCAACGTCATAGTAATTGTACTATAGAATATGGTGGTTCAAATGAACATGGAATTACAATACCTGCTATGGTTACTATTGTATGCTCTTAAAATGATACACCACATGTTTGGCATAGGATAGTTGCTAATTTAGAGATGGATAGTCATAATTAACTTGATAACAGAATTATAATTGTATAACTGAGTTAATCGCCTTTTATGCAAAATGTTGTCAAGCTACATCCACTTATATAGCCTTGCATGATCCTTGGAGTCATTTTATTTCCAATTTATGATGGGTAAGTCTAGCTGAGTACCTTCTCATACTCAGGGTTTATTTCCCATTGTTGTAGATGGCACTGTGTATCATGGTTATTGCAAGAGTTGCTTCTATCCCACGATGGATGAGGAGTAAGCCTTGGGTAGGCTTCTTTATTAATCCCTCTACATGCTTTTGTGGACTATGATCGTATGATTGGCACTGTATCAAACTATGTTGGCAAATGCTACTTTCAAACTTAATTTGCTTCCGCTTTTATCCATTAAACTTGGTTTGTAATAACTTTGTTTTCATACTCTAATGATGGAAAGGTATCTGTGAACTTTATGTAATATGTGACATGTATGTTGAATCATGTATGATCTTGGTTGTTGTAAATCGTTTATCGAGACCCATCATGGTACTCGATAGACTACCAGGTTTATATGGGTTCAAGTATGATAGTGCGACCGCTTGCGGGTTGCCATTGTACTTGTACTCTTATAAATTGGTCGGTTCTACGATAGCTGGCATTAGAGCAAGATTCAACGTTAATTGTCACATGTGTATTTAAAACAAAAGTTTTTGTTTTCCAAAACCCTTTCTAGCAACTGATAGCTATATAAATAGGTATTTGAAATCTAAAGTGTGCCAGTGATCACTTTCCTTATGCCCAAGTTAAGGACTATTAGGTGGCTATTTAAGTACTAACATGGGGGTTTTTAATTTCGTCGTCCATACAACGTGCTATTGTATGGATGTCATTCACTTGAATGGTAATGTATGGATCAAATGCCTCTACGCCAAGGTAAGTTGATGAGTGGCATGACTGCAAGATGTGAGCGTGCGGTCAGGAAGAGTTAGCTTTGGTATGACTATGTATGCATGCTTACATGTGTATATGGTGCACATTTAATTGTGGGTATAAACTGTTATCGGGTAACTTTGATACGGAAGTATATGTATGGGTATACATATATGGAAGTATTTAGATTTACATTCTGCATATTTCATTATGGGTTTGGGCTGAAATGAAACTCTTATGCAGGTACACTAACAATGAAACATGTAGCTCGACTAGTTATGCTATATATGAGAGAACGTATGTATGCCACCATGTATGCTATTAGAAATAATTTTTCCTAAGTTTGTGAGGACATACGGAACGTGCATGCATCATGATAATAATTAATAAATAATTGCATTGTTCCTCCCCTTATAAATTTATTACTCGGTTGTGTAACTCTTATCCATTATGGCCTTGTCTCACAAAGTGTACATGTTGATGGTACAGATGGTAGCACTAGTTGGATGTGAGAATTTCCTGATGGTTTTCGGAACTCCTACTCTGTTGTGGAGAGTTTTGCATTTTGTGGATTACCATGAACTGCCCCTTTATCATTGGAATGAAGAGTACTTGTAGGGACAACCATGGTACAAGGTGCGGCTAACTATACCAGCCCGCACATAGGCACCCTTCTGGCAGGAGTGGAAGGCCAAATTAGAAGGAAAAACTCCTTAGGAGGCTGCCCAAGTAGTGGCCTTTGAGGTTTTGAGTCAAATCTACCACCAGCATGGGGATGCACTTACCGGCAGTGCAGCGAGTATGTTTCCTTAGGTGGACCCATCCACAACAATATGGGAACAACATAACCAAAATGCACTGATCAGAGATCGAGATGAGTAGGCAAATAGCTCTAGTCCCGCTATGAGTGTAATGTTTGTGGTGATGAAGATATTTTGTGCATGCCTGGACACTAGGGATTTCTGGCAGGAATCATACACCACTTGCATGGACAAACTCATGAGAGCTAAAGCCGCACAACGCAAACTCAAGAAGCGTGTGCACAAGCAAAAGAAAGCCACAAGTAAAGCTCGATGGGAATCTAACCAAGCCTATGTAGCTTTGGGCACTCTCCATGCCCAAATGGAACAAGTGGATCAACAGAGACCAGCAGCCCAAGAAGCAAGAGCTAATGACCAAGCATTGCTTGTAGAACTATGGGAGCAGTTGGAGGTCACCTATGCTGAGGTGTCCACAGCTAGACGCTAGCAAGATGCAGCAGAAAACCATGCTGCTACAGTAAGGATAGAACGGGATAGGCACCATGACATAAGTAGTGCGCAGGACCATGCCGAAAGGGGCTTACATCAGCAGCTTGCATAGGCTCAACTGCAAGTGATGAACCTTTAGCATGAGGTGCACTATCTGAACAACCAGCTGAACCCTATCCTTGATGAGGAAGAAGATGGTCCAAATATGGAGGAAGATGAGGACGAGGAAGAGGAAGAAGTGGTGCCTGAGGAAAGAGATGATCCTATCTCTGACCTCGATAGTGATCATGATGAGGATTAGATCAAGTAGTACTGGGTAGAAGTGCTTAATGTATCATCGTTGGTTATGTAATGGACCTGTAGTTTGAATTTGGTGTTGGGACTAGACTATCATATAAAATTGTTATTTGCATGACTATCGCATGTTTGGTTTAACGCTAATGCAAATCCTAGTTGATTTATCAGAGATCATGATTTGAATATTAATGTGCTATGAGCCCGATAAGTGATCAAATTGGTGGTGTCATGTTACAAGAATGAATTATTATCCCTCTATTTTTATTGTATGAATTTGAGATTATCTCCAGTAATTTCAGTTTGGCATGATTATAAATTCATCTACAATCTTTTAACATCAACCAATAATCGCTTATTGTTGCAACTTTGCAGATGACTCGCACCCATGTGGGAGCTAGTAGCAGCCATGTTGGCAATGATGGTGACTTACCACCACCACCACCGCTGTTTGCTTAGGAGTTCTTTGCCCAATTCTTGGGGAGCCAAAGGACAATGGAGGAAGCTCTACGCCTCATCGCGCAGAACACCGCTCATGGCCACCCATAGCAACAAGGGCTCGAGCCTAATCAGCATAGTACCTTCAAGGAATTTCTGGATACAAAGCCTCCTATCTTCAAGGTGGCAGAGGAACCACTCTAGGCGGATGAGTGGCTCAACACCATTGAGCAAAAGTTTTGTCTGCTGAGAGTCACCGAGCACCTAAAGGCTGAGTATGCGTTCCATCAGTTGCAGGGACCAGCAGGGATCTAGTGGACACATTTTGTGTCCTTTCTACCTGCTAATGCGTGACTAACATGGGAGCAGTTCAAGTTGGCTTTTTAGGGACATCACATTCCCCTAGGCTCACCCAAGGGACAAAGACCCTCATAGAATATATGCACGCATTCAATAACCTATCCAGGTATGCTCCAGGTTTTGTGGATACCGAGGAGAAGAAGATAGAGAGCTTCAAGCGGGGTCTGGGCACAAAACTGATGAAGACCATGGCAAATTCCAAGTGCACCACCTATAATGAGTTTATTAGTGAAGCTCTGACCTAGGAAAATCATAACAACATGCATACGACAGCTAAGGGTCGCAAGAGGGCATTTGAGGCAGGTGCCCCCGGATCTTCACACTCTAGAGCTCCTATCACAGCTAGGCCACAGTTCCGCCCACCTGCACCTAAGTTCAGTCCTCCACCACCAAAAGCTTAGAACAGCAGGCCTCAAAAAGCATTCTGTAAGGCATTCACTATTGCCTTACCCAAAGGAAATGGTGGTCAGGGAAGCTCCATAGGACCTAGGAGTAATCAACCATGTTTTAACTGCAATCAAGTGGGGCATTGGGCCAAGGAATGCCCCCACCCAAAGAAGAATGACAATTAGAATCAAAACAATCAGAGGCAGGCGAACACAAGGGCACGTCCGGGATACGTGCACTATACCGTTGTTGAGGAAGTGCCCGCTGGAGAAGTTGTCACGGCTGGTATGTTTATTGTCAACAAGCATCCCGCTATTGTTTTATTTGATTTGAGAGCTTCTCATTCATTTATGAGTCAAGCATTTGCATCTAGACATGATCAGAAAATAATTGAAGTAAGGGTGGTTATAATATAAGTTCGGTTGGGGCTACTATTTCTATAAATAAGATAGTCAGAAATGTGCTCATCTCTATACTAGAGAGGGAGTATACAACAGATTTGATAATATTGCCCGGGTTATCCGTAAGTGTAATCTTAGGCATGAATTGGATGAAGGATCATGGTGTTCTCATTGACACTAGCACTTGTACTATTATGTTGAGAGAACCCAAGGGAGGGAATGCTTTTCTAGTACCACTCTCCCGCAACTTTGAACTCCAACACTTAGCTTGTGCTATCCAAACCACTACCATTTGTGATATCCCTGTGGTTTGTGAGTTTCTAGATGTATTTCTAGAGGAGTTACTAGGTTTACCACCTAATAGAGATGTGGAATTTAAGATCGAGTTAGTGCTAGGTACGGCACCCATCTAAAGAAGGCCCTATAGAATGCCACCAAATGAGTTAGCAAAACTTAAGATTTAGTTACAGGATCTATTGGACAAGGGTCTTATTCAATCTAGTTGATCTTCGTGGGGATGTCCAGCATTGTTTGTAAAGAAGAAGGACAAGTCCTTGAGAATGTGTGTGGATTATAGACCACTCAATGATGTGACCATCAAAAACAAGTACCCATTGCCTCGCATTGACATCTTGTTCGATCAGTTGGCGAAGGCAAAGATATTCTCTAAGATTAACTTGAGATCAGGCTATCATCAGATAAAGATCAGGCCAGAGGACATACCTAAAACTGCTTTCTCTACTAGGTACGGCTTATATGAGTATTTAGTTATGTCTTTTGGACTAATGAATGCTCCTGCCTACTTCATGTACCTGATGAATTCAGTATTCATGCCTGAGCTTGACAAGTTCGTGGTCATGTTTATTGATGATATATTGATTTATTTGGAAAATGAGGCAGATCATGCAGAGCATCTGAGGATTGTTTTATCTAGATTGAGGGAGCACAAGTTATATGCAAAATTTAGCAAGTGTGAATTTTGGTTGAGCAAAGTACCTTTCTTAGGTCATATCTTATCGAGAGATGGAATCTCTGTAGACCCATCAAAAGTACAAGAGGTCATGGATTAGAAGGCCCCGACTTCGGTTTATGAAGTTCAGAGTTTTCTAGGATTAGTAGGATATTATCGTCGCTTCATTCTGGATTTCTCCAAAATAGCTAAGACCATGACTAGGCTACTTCAAAATGATGAAAAGTTCAATTGGACACCAGAGTGTGAAGCGGCTTTTCACACCCTTAGGACTTTGTTAACTACAGCCCCTATTTTAGCATAACCCGACATTGAGAAGCCTTTTGATGTATTTTGTGATGCATCAGGTATAGGTTTGGGGTGTGTGCTCATGTAAGAAGGGAGAGTTATTGCATATGCTTCTCAGCAGTTGAGAAAATATGAAGTCAACTACCCTACACATGATTTAGAACTCGTAGCAGTTGTACACGCATTAAAGATATGGAGACATTATTTGTTGGGCAATATATGTCATATATATACTGACCACAAAAGTCTTAAGTATATCTTTACCCAACCAGAGCTAAATATGAGACAGCGAAGATGGTTAGAATTGATTAAGGACTACAATTTGGAAGTACATTACCATCCTGGGAAAGTCAATATTGTAGCCGATGCACTCAGTCGGAAATCTCATTGCCACACTGAGGAAGCATTGTTGGAAGATGGCTTCAATTTGTTACATCCTATTGTACTACACAATATCACTATCAATTGTTCACTTGAGAGCAAAATCATAGAGCTACAACAAACGGATGTAGGTATAAGTCACATCAAGAGAAAGATGCAAGAGCAAGAAACCAAGCATTTTAGATTGGATGAAAGGGGTGTACTATGGTTTGAGGACCGATTTGTGGTACCGAAAGATCATGAGCTTAGAAATCAAATTCTAGAGGAAGCTCATTCGTCCAAATTGTCTATCCATCTGGGTAGTAGTAAGATGTACCAAGATTTGAAAACTCATTTTTGGTGGACTAAGATGAAGAAAGAGATCACAGTCTATGTCGCTAGGTGCGACAACTACAACAGAGTAAAAGCTGTTCATATGAAATCTACCGGATTACTACAGCCATTGCCTATTCTAGGTTGGAAATGGGAAGAAATCAGTATGGACTTTATCATAGGCCTTCCAATGACACAACAAGGTCACAATTTAATATGGGTCATTGTAGATTGTCTCACCAAGTCAGCGCGTTTTATACCTGTGAACGTAAGGTATCACATGGGGAAGTACATTGAGCTATATGTTTCTCAGATTGTGAGACTACATGGAGTACCTAGAACCATAATCTCAGATCAAGGACCATAGTTCATAGCTCGTTTCTAGGAACATTTGCACTAAGCTTTGGGAACTAAGCTAATCAAAAGTTTGGCATACCATCCGCAAACTTTAGGACAGACAGAGCGAGTGAACCAAATCTTAGAAGATTTGCTGAGAGCTTGTGTTATATCTTCCAAAGGTTCATGGGAGAAATGGTTACCTTTAGCTGAGTTCTCCTACAACAACAGTTATCAAGCAAGCATCAAGATGGCTCCGTTTGAAGCCTTGTACGGCAGAAAATGTAGAACTCCGTTGAATTAGATTGAGCCCGGTGAGAGGAGATACTTTGGTATTGACTTTGTCAATGAAACTGAAGAACAAGTGCATATTATCCAACAGCATATAAAGGCAACTCAATCGAGACAAAAGAGTTATGCTGATAAAAGAAGAAGACCACTGACTTTTGAAGTAGGTGACTATGTATACTTGAAAGTATCACCCATGAAAGGGGTGAAGAGATTTGGAATGAAAAAGAAGCTTGCGCCTAGATATGTAGGACCCTACAAGATTATGGAATGGAAAGGAAATGTTGCTTATAAGTTACAACTTCCACTAGAGATGAGTGTAATATTTGATGTCTTCCATGTTCCCCAGTTGAAGAAATGTCTTCGTGTACCGAAAGAACTTATTGCACCCACCAACATAAAACTTCAATTGGATTTGACCTATGAAGAAAAACCAATCTAAGTGTTAGAAGAGATGGATAGAGTAACCCAGAGTAAGATCATTAAGTTCTATAAGGAGGTGTGGAACAATGACAGTGAACAAGATGCCACAGAGAGGATTATTTACGAGAGGTTTATCCCACCTTTTTCCAAGAATGGTACGTCTTGCAAATCTCGGGATGAGATTTTTATAAGGGGGAGGGGCTGTAACACCCTAGGTGTTAGCCTTGTATAAATTGACTTGTTTTGCATGAGCATGAGCATCAAGCATTCATATTTAAGCTTTTACAATTGAAACATTTGATTGAAACATATGCAACATTGCTTGTTATTTCATGTTTCCTTGTATCTATGCAAATGAGCATGAGTGAATACATGTAAATGATGAATGTGAGTCACTAAAACATATTAGCTACACTTATGATGACTAGTGGAACAATGTTCATGAAGATCACATTGTCTAATCAAGTACTTAAGTGATGTTATGTGGAACTAAGAAGCTCTATGTGTAACCAATTCATGAAAGGATTGTGTGACCTTACAAATAGCTTAAACATGTTTAGATGATCATTATGAACAACTTTGGTATTCATGGTTAGGGCTAAAGTGGTCACTAAGTCATAGTTCATGAATAAGCCATCTTTTGAATGTAGCATGTTTGACCAAGTTCGAACTATGTGCTAGAGACCTTGCATGGAGGTGGTCACTAAAGCAAAGTTGTAGTATTTGCCAAGAGGAACAACTTTTATTTTTGGGTCATAGACTAGTTTAGCTCCTAACATGCTTGAATTAGGCTCACAAGAATCATCAATGCACTGTTGTCAACCCAGAGAAATTTTCTGAGTCATGCTCGACTGACAGTTTGACAAGCTCCACTTTAAGCCGATTTTACTCTCTATTCATTATGAATTAGGGGAAAGTATCTTAAGCAACTTTGTAGCTGGTATATAACTCTATGATTTTGGTTTTGGAAGTGTGCACGTATTCGCTATTGTTTAGGAGTTTGGAAGCTTAGAAATCACGCTGTCAGGCCAACTCACGGACGCTGATGACTGAATCAGCCGGCCTTCAGTGGCTGACTGGCATCAGGCTTGGGCCGCCGTGTGGAGCCGCTGGCAAAGCCATGCATCGCTAGCACCCTACCCAGCACAGCCACGTCGGGCTAGAGCATGCCCTTATCAGCCCCATCGCTCGCCCATGACGCCCGCACTCCCATTTCACCTTGCACTGCCTCCTCCTTCGCTAGCCAAAGCACCACAGTAGCCGCCGCAGCACCGAGCTTCTGTCGTCGCCATTCCTAGCACCGGCTAGCTCCACCTCACCCATTTGCCACCGCAACCGCTCCACCATCACCCCCGAGACTCGCCGTGCCTACCCGTGCTCACTAACCGCGCCCGGTAAGCTGCCATATCACGCACAACCTCGCTGGTGCTCTGCCGCCGAGCCCCGTCATCGTGGCTGGGACGCCTCCGTCCACCATTCCTGGTGTTAGCTTGTGCGCTAGGTTCGCTAGGGTTAGTAGATGCTCATCTGAGCTTTATCCTAAGTCGCCGTGGTCACCATTGGCGTAGCGCCGTCGACCCGCACAGCCGAGCTGCCATGGCCATCGCTGTCGTCCTTTGCGTCGTAGATCAGTCCACCTGGCTATCCTATCGTGTGCGCTAGGTCGAGGGGTTCATAGTAGTCGAGGTTCCATCGCCGAAGGGGTCGCCGTCGGCGAACACCGGCCGACCCGCATCGAACAGCGCTGCCTCCCCTGTTTTCGGTAGCTAACGCATGGGTCCGTCTGACCAGTGGACCCCGTCTGTCAGTGACTCAGTTTAGAAAAAGCTAGTCCATTTATTCCTATTTTAGTGTGCAAATTTGAAAATCGATAAGTTGAGCTATAGAGATCCAAAATTTGTGAACCAAATTTTGTAGTGTTCCTTAGGAAGTGTAATATTTATGAAAAATATGATATTAGCATTTGTAGTAGAGTTTCTGGAAGATTTAAAATGAAACTTGAAATGTGTTTTTAAGTGTATGTAAACTTGTTTAATTTATATCTAGAGTTCCTTTGCTCCAAAAATTATGAAATTTATGTGGTGAGCTGTTCTTGACAAGTATAAGCTCTGGTAAAAATTTGAGGGTCAGTGCATGAATAGATTTTTAGTTATAGATTTTCCTTTTATAATTAGGTGATCCTTGTATGAATTTGTATAAATTATTTATGAATTCAATATTCATGAAATTTTTTGGAGATTGTCCTAGTACCATATGGAAGCTAAGAAAAATATAAAATCTATTTCTTGACACTTTTCACTAGGGTTTTCTATTTATGCTATTTGAAGCCTTTCTATCTTGTCATTTTTGCATAGGATGTTTTACTTGGTAAAATGGTATGAAACTTTTACAGTAGTCTATTGGTAGCATTAGTAAGTGACTGTAAATTTTTAAGAATTTATGATGCACATTTGGTATATGTTTATTATTTACCCTAATTATTTAATTAAAATAAGAAAGGCATTGAAATAATTAGATTGTGATTAAGCATGATGTTTTCTATGGTTCTTATGATGCATAGTAACTGTTGATGTCAATGGTAAGGCTTAGAAGCCATTGATTGTATACAAATGACTAATTATCGCTTTATCATTCAATTACAAGACTGCATGTATAGTTTTGATCGCGTGGATGATTTCATAAGGATAATGGTCTATACTATAAAACTTGTTAATAACAAAGTTGTAGATAACTTACTAATCTACCTTGTGTTAAATATTCACTGCCATAGGACTTAGGGTTTTTGAGTTCTAGCTGTTACAAGTTTGCTGTCCGAAAGGTTTACTTTCTGGACAGATTTGATTGAATGCTTTGTTTGCCCAATTTAGCTCTTGAATCACAGTGAGAGTATTAAAGGAAAGTTGTAGTTAATTTTATAAGATTTCCAAAAAGTCCAAGATCACAGCATTTAGATAAGTAGAACTTCAGTTATGAGTAAAATGAGTAGCTACTGTTTTGTATAGTAGATGCATTGTTGAAGTAGTTAGTGAAATAATCAAGAAGAGATATGCACATACTCAGTAAATGTGATGCACTTGTTATTACTTTAACACCATGATGTTAAGAATACATACAAGGATGCATTCATCATGTATCATGATACTATACTTGTCAGCATATATGCATTCACAATATCTTATACCATATTCATGCATCTAGGATCGACGGAGGAGATAACATTGCTAAAGTTCAACGAAGGAGAGGAAGGGGACCAGCAGGAGATTCCTCAAGCCATAGCTCCCGGAGGCGAGGAGCAGAACCCAGAAGAGCTTTTGAAGTGCCCTGATCACCGCCCCACTTCCTTTCTAAAAGGCAAGCCCCGGAGCATTCTAAGTCTCCCAGTATTTTACAAAATATTACTCAGGTCCTTATGATTGATGCATTATGTTATAAGAGTTGATTGGAACCGCTGATGCATATAAATTCCTTGTCTAGAAAAGTACCTTTAACCCTGTATAGGTCTAGGATCAAATATATGCTTAGTCATGCTTAGACCGGTAGAAGTCGGGTGATTTCCTATCACCTGCGAGATATAGGTGGATACCGAAGCATGATTGGCTATATTTGCTATCATAGAAAAGAACCATGGGGTAAAAGTAAATCAAGGCTGGGCAGAGTCTATGGTGGGTTGACTCATGTGATTCCGTCTATGCCGATTAAGGACCGTACCATTATTGACACTTCTGACAAGATTGAACGCATGCCTATCACTTAGCTGGCCGAATAACTCGTTCCGACCGTGAAGCTGAGTAGCTAAACTAAGGTCGGGCCCCACTCTATAAGAGTGCGCACTCTAGATGGTAGTAAGGATGTGCGGGGAGCCAGACTGGGCCTAAGGGCAGGCTAGGCCTGAACGTCCTGGCATTTGGTTGTCCCTGATTGTGTGGCGCTGGGCGAACCCATGAAATGTGTACTTGAGTTGTACCAAAGGTGACCTAAGGTGACCGTTGATCTAGTCTGCCTGGGTTTGTGTTAGGAATAAATTCCTAGCTGGTTGAAATTGATTCAAATCATCGTCTCTCCCGGATAGTGAGAAACTTGGCTAGCCCCAACGTCGTAGTAATTGTACTATGGAATATGGTGGTTCAAATGAACATGGAATTACAATACCTGCTATGGTTACTATTGTATGCTCTTAAAATGATATACCACATGTTTGGCACATGATAGTTGCTAATTTAGAGATGGATAGTCATAATTAACTTGATAATAGAATTATAATTGTATATCTAAGTTAATCGCCTTTTATGCAAAATATTGTCAAGTTACATCCACTTATATAGCCTTGCATGATCCTTGGAGTCATTTTATTTCTGGTTTATGTTGGGTAAGTCTAGCTGAGTACCTTCTCATACTTAGGGTTTATTTCTCATTATTGTAGATGGCACTGTGTATCATGGTTATTACAAGAGTTGCTTCTATCCCGCTGTGGATGAGGAGTAAGCCTTGGGCAGGCTTCTTTATTAATCTCTCTACATGCTTTTGTGGACTATGATCGTATGATTGGCACTGTATCAAACTATGTTGGCAAATGCTACTTTCAAACTTAATTTGCTTCCGCTTTTATCCATTAAACTTGGTTTGTAATAACTTTGTTTCATACTCTGATGATGGAAAGGTATCTATGAACTTTATGTAATATGTGACATGTATGTTGAATCATGTACGATCTTGGTTGTTGTAAATCGTTTATCGAGACCTGTCTTGATACTCGACGGACTACTAGATTTATATGGGTTCAAGTATGACAGTGCGACCGCTTGCGAGCTACCATTATACTTGTACTCTTATAAATTGGTCGGTTCTACGACATTTGTTCACTACATTCAAGCATGGTTCAAGGCAAAAGTAACTTGCAGCAAAAGACAAAGTGAATGAATTTTGATACTCATAGTTCTTCCTTCAATGAAGTAGGAGCTGTGTCTTCTTTTGCGTAGAGTTGTTGGAGTTCATCGCTTGCCTTGATTTATCTCTGATGTGAATTTATCTCAGGACTTACCCAGATTGAATTTGAGAGTTTTCTATAGGGGTTAGTCCAATAAAATAACCAGTATCTAATAAACCATACTATCGGCTCAAAAATTAAACTAGACACCATGTCTATTTTAATTTAGGAAAGCATTTTAACCTAAGCACCATGCTTAATTTAAAAGCCTTTGGAAATAAGGTCACACGCCACTTGATTTAAACTAAGCACCATGTTTACTTTAAAAGATGTATAAAGATACTTCCAAACCTAAACATACTATAGTAAACAAAGGGTAGCAGGAAAGCATAAAAGAGATTTATTCAAATGGAGATGAAAGAGCATGATCATGGTGAGATTCTTTTTTAATAAAAGATGCAAGTGGTATAAATGTATGCAAGGAACTAAATATGTTGTGGATTTGATATGAGAGAATTTAAACTAAACAGAGTGGATGCATGAATCATTGAAAATAAACATGCAATGGAATGCAAAAATTAAAAGATAACTACTCATCAAGTTTAAAGTCCATGAGCAAGACTATCTCACCTTTCTTGGTCATACTTACCATGACCCACATGATGGAATTTATGAGTAGTGCAGCGTCTATATTCATTACTTAAGATGTGATTTGTATTCTTGTGACATTGACCTTTTTCTCCAATCTACACATGGTTAGAGAATAATATATATGTGTATACAAACCTATAAGATGGCAGGGTTCCAATGTTGTTGGATATTGAATGTCCTGGCACCCTGGGGTTCTTCAATGTTTCTTCTTTTCTTGTGGAAGCTTGCTAGAAGGTTGAAACAACATCTGTTGTCCTGTCTATTCTACAATATAACAGAACATGGGTAATCCTACTAAAGCTAGCGGTATGTTAATGATCTAAATCTTTATGCCAATTGTTTCTCTGGCAATGACATCAAAAATGCTTGTTGGTATTTAAAAGTGCAAATAGAATATGAAGGATTCTGCAAGCACACATAATACCATTGTAGCATTTTACCGGGAGTATTCCAGGTATCGTTATTTATATTTTACCATAGGGAAACATTGGAGTAAAGACTTATTGAATATCAAAGGAGTATCTATTGGTCAACATACCAGCATGGCTAGAGCAGGGGTGAGGGTAATGATAGAAATTAAGGATAATGATACTCAGGGGGTAGATCTATAAGATATCATAAACTAGTCAACTCGGGAGAGCAACAGGTGAGGTAGATTCCTATGATATTCTTATTATAGGATCAAAGTATATATATATACCTAATTATAGCTAAGACTAACTCTACTCTTGTGCACTTTGGTACGCCACATAGATGGTAGAGTACCCACAATAGATAACTCTACCGACGTGCTATGGTCCTATAATTTAAGAACCTGCTCAATTCAGAGTGTACTACAAAGGATAGACATGGCTGTGACCTCCCACTGCTACCACCCAACTAGAGAACAGGGTGTACTCACAGGTAGATCATTGTATAAGCACCATGCTTACACGAGGCTTGACTACTTAGCCCAATCGATAAACTAGTAGGCTAAGCGCTCTATGAACTCGCACACAAAAGTAATGATTATCTCAACTAAGCAAGATACATATTAAATGTAAGCATAGCCATGTAGATAGAAAATAATGAATTTATAATAGGTCTTACAAGATGTGGAAGTGAAGATACAAGGATTTACCGAGCCTCTAAGACTAGATCTAGAACTTGAGCATGAGCCCAACTCAACCATCACTCCCGAGCTACTAATATACTATATTGGAGAGTCTAGTCCTAATCCTCCTAGTGTATCTTGATCTCTGAATGAGAGGTATGAATTAGGGTTTTAGGGATGCTCTAGGGAGAGGGGTAGGGGCTGCTATATATAGGCCGAAGCACCAATTCTGGACACTCAGATCAAACCGACTTGAAAGGACAACATAGATACAATCTAGGAGGTGGTGGAGAACCGACATTTGAAGGAGGGGCTAACAGGTGGGACCAAGGGGGCGGGCAGCCTACAGGTGGGGCCGGCCAGTCCCACATGGTAGCCATCTGCCCTCTACTTCAGTGGTTTGCCTTCTAGAGTCTTCTAGAGTCTTCCCATGTTGGTTTCGTTGTGCATAAATGTGATTTGCTTTGACGAATAGGCCCTCCTTGACAATTTTCTGAGTAAATCCTCCTGCAAACATAGATTCATCAAAACTTATGGAATTTATTAGTTTAAGCCCCTAGACCTATGTTGGTGATCCTTTTTATGCATTTATATAAGTTATATTGATGGTTTATGATGAATGTTAACTACCATCAACAATCTGTAAGGAATCTAAATGGGGACCAAATACTTGTGTGATAATTGAGAGATCAGAAGAAATGAGATCATCAGAAACTGTGTAACTTAATGGTTGTCTGCACATTATGGGGTATTCAGGGGTTTACCCTCAGATACTTGTTGTGGATATGGAGGGAGAGACATGGAGGAAAATTCCTTACCCACGTAGTTCTTCACCCTCCATCCATCAAACTTAGGGTCACTTGTGTGTATGTACTGTTCATGGTCGTAATATGTCCAAACTTTCAATCTAGATCCTTGAAGACTATGGTACTAATAAATAGACATTGAAGCATATTATTAGCATTTTGAAGGTGTTTGCACAGACTAACATTGAATTTAGTTATTACTCGTACTACGATGTTAATGAGTACTACTCAACGGTTCACCCAAAATGGAATTTGCTTCTCTTTGTTGGGGTTAGGGTGGAAAATGACATCGTCGCATATAACATGGACAACAGAAAAGTTAATGTCATCCCTATACATTACAGTCAGTTTTTAAAACGTGGCATCCTGCCAAAAATCAACGGTAGACCTTACTATCTTCCCTATGTTTCCTTGTTCTCAGAGTTGGAGTCATTAGTAGAGGAGTAAATAAAGTTCCATGATGTATCTCTCTATCATGACATGTTTAAATGGATCAGTGTTGTTTGATTATATTGTGTATGGACATGTTAATTTCCTCTTGGATGGATGTTGTCATTATTTTGCAGCAACTTTAACTTGTTTGTAATGTAAGCTAAGGTCTATGCAGTGTGTCAGACATGTTCAAACCAACAGAGGTCGGACTTTCTTGCGTATGCAGTAACATTTCAATACCAATGGCTCCTCTTTGTTCCAAAAAATAAAAAACACCAATGGCTCCTCTGTAGTAGTGATATATTAATTATCGTGATCTCTTCCGCAACTCTGCTTGTTTTCCTTCCTTCCCTGAGCCCTCCCATTCCCACTGTAGATCTAAAATCACCAAGAATGTGTGGTTGCCTTCTCTAAACCTACTTCACTCTTAGCCACCGCCATGGTAAAGGGCGAGCCTTCTATGAAACATGCACGGGAGGGGGATGACGCCGTGCCCGTGGTGAAGTCCAAGGAAGATGCCATGCCCGTGGTGAAGGAGGATGACACCATGCCCGTGATGAATCAAGATGAAGCTCCGGTGGATCCCTTTGGAGATAGAGACGATTGGGCCATTGTCATCATGAGTATGGCTTTCTTGAACATTAGGAATGTGCTATAGAACACTGGTCTGGGCACCCTCAACCTGCCTCGGGAGGAAAAGGTGAGCCATTACGTCTTCATTTTTCACCAACTCACCAATGTCCTAGAAGAACTGCCAGCCTACCTGAACAAGAATCACGCGGACAATGTGGAGTACATCCTCGCTTGCTACTAGAGCTAGATAGATGGCTTCAACACTAGCGTCACGACATGGGGAATCAGCACCACCCACAACATCAAGAAGCACTGGCACAACCTGGTTCATGTGGATGCTGAGTAGGTGGCCAACCGCATCACCGCTGACGAGGACAGCAATGACGTTGATACCAACAAGGAGGATGAGGACAGTGATACCGACAATGAGTTGAGGAGTAAATAAAGTTCCATTTGATGTATCTCACATTGCATTTGATGTATCTTCCTTATGTTGGGAGTACGGAGGGAGTACATGTTGTTACTCTTTCCTTATGTTGTTATTCTTCCTTATGTATCTTCCCTTGCATTTTACGTTGGATGCGTTCAAATGTATAGAGGTTTTGATTTGTGAAGTCTTATTTGCATATCTGTGTTTACTATATTGTTGAACTTTGTATTAATTAGGTGGATTAAACTCTATTGAGCATGGTGTAGATCAGGTCCTTTGGTCATTTGGTAGCCGGTTTCTAGCTATCGTTGGTTGGTTTTGCCTATAGGTTTTTTTAGTTCCCTTTCTGATCTGTAGTATGGTAAACATGCATAACAGAATTCATCTAATCAAGTCTCATGCTGATGTAATACCAAATGGAGGAGCCACATAGATTCAAATTTTATAGCACATGCAAGAAAGTCCGAGCATCGTATATCTGATCGGGCGAGACACATCACAAGCTATACAAGGAAACTTGTTTCGTACTATGTGGGGTGTATGACCCTGGATACCCATGGCAGGCCACATGGGCTGTGCCCCTAGGGTTGCCCAGCCCACAAGATGAAGCCTTGCAGGGCATGACTCTGCTCGGCACCTCCCGCAAGACACTAGGAAGATATCCTGAAGATACTATGAAATCTATTAGGATATGTACGATCCCAAGATTCCTGTAATCAGTTATTACTTTCCGATTATCTCTCAGATCTAACTGACTTGTAACCCTGCTCCCCAGACTATATAAGATGGGCAGGGACCCCCTCCAAACTCACGCAATATCATACGATAGCTAATACAAACCAACAGACCACAGGAGTAGGGTATTATGTCATACTGATGGCCTGAACCTATCTAACTTGTGTGTCCCTGTTGCCTTCTTGTTCTTGATCTCATGCTCCTCTGCCGATCAATCTACCTCCGTGGGATACCCCTCGGAGGACTGTTGATAATATTCTATCGACTGTTGGCGCGCCAAGTAGGGGTGTGCGTGTTGTTTCCTTATCGAACAAGATGGCTTTTTCCACAGGCTCTTCGTCCCTTCCATAGCCCGGTCAGATCTTCATGGTTGGATCCATCTCATGGGGCATCAACACTGACGGAGTTGGAGAGCTCCTCGAGCCAAGGCAGATCGGTTCTGCACTGACCACCCCCGCACCTACAACTATAGATCCGATCTCAGAGCTGATTCTAAGGTCTCCTTCAGCAACGACTCATCGTCTGCTTCCTCGCTACCAAAGGAGGTAGATCAACAATGATGATCTGATCGAATCCATCGATCGGGTCGGACTGAAGCTCGCCGATTGTCTCTCCATTGCCGAATTAGCTCTAGACACTCTGGTTCAGCGCCAACCACCCTCCGATCCAGATCTATCAGAGGCTGCTTGGGAAACTACAGGGGTTATGGCCCTACCCTTCGGGTTCACCAACACCGCCGCCACTTACCAACACGCCCCAAGGGGCAAACTCATCGACCAGGTGGACTACGCCCGTCTACTCACCAACCAGGTCACCATCCAGCTTTCGCTAGCCATCAACATGCTACACTTAGACTGGAGCCCCAGGGTGCCCCTCTAGACCATCCTAGAAGAAACTCCAGGCTCCGAGTCTTAGGGCTCTACGAAGACCCTCACCAAAACCTTCTCCGAGCAATTCCTCCTTCCACCCTTCTGGGGTGGTGCGATCTTCAATGTCAGCATCGACAGCCCTCCTTGGAACGGCGAAACTGAGGAGGAGCGCGTTGCTCAGGAGAACCGGAACGTCAACCACGTGCAACACCTAGAAAATGAGGCAGCCATTGCGAGGGCCGAGGCTGCTTGGGATAATCGGCTCAATTCACAAGGAAGACCGCTCCCGCTTCATCGCAACCTTGATGAAGAATTTCTCCACGTCGATGGCCACGACGTCTTCAAGACTCCAAGCGCCAATCTGGCAGTAGCCATCAATGAGCTCGCTCATTTCCCTCAAACACCTAAGCTCACCAAGATCGCCGCCATGCTTAAAGTGGCTCACTGTCAGGTCAATGAGATTCACGAGGATCAAAGACCTTCATGCTCTATGAGCATGATTCACTGATCAACTACGCCAAGATCCAATCGCCGCCCTAGTCAAAGCCATTTCACCGACCAGTCGCTACCTCTCCAGGGGGAGCTGAGGGCTATCGCGCTGAACACCATCACCAACATGACCAGGAGGTCGAACAGGATGCTCAAGTGCACCTTAGCAACCTCCTGGATGCGCAATGGCGTATCAAGCAATGTCGCTTCGATCACCATGAAGATGAAGTGCATCGCCACTAGGAGTACAAGAAGGAGTATGGCAACCTAGACTCAGCCCTCGAGCCTATCCTTGACTGCAATGCCGCAGATGACGGTGTCGACAACCCTAAGGGGCCCCTAGCTTTCACTAGGGTGCTCCGAACACTCCAGTGGCCCCATGGTTTTAAAATCACTAGGGTTGAGCCCTATGAAGGAAGAATGAACCCAACTCAGTGGCTGTAGGCTTACGCCACTACTGTTCGCGCCATTAGAGGAGACACTAGCATCATGGCAAATTATCTCCCCATCATGCTCATGCCACCCGCCATGAGCTGGTTTACCAGCCTTGTGTCGGACTCCATCGAATCATGGGAAGAGTTGAAGTAAGTCTTCATGGATAACTATATGGCCACATGTACTCGACCCGGCACCAATCATGATCTCAGTCGCATCAACCAAAAGCCATCCAAGCTCCTCCACAATTACTTTTGATGTTTCTCCGAGATGAGGAACTCTATTCCCAACATCACAGAAGCTAAGGTTGTCACCGCCTTTATCCAATGACTCCACCATCGTGAGCTTCGCTCCAAATTCAACCACAAGCTACCCACCGGTATCGGCGAGATGATCACTATGGCCAACCAGTACGCCAATGCCGAGGAAGCTAAGGTGCGCTTCAATGAGGATGCAGACACTCATCGCCTGCCTCACCGCTATCACGACCGCCCCAACGACCGATGCCACATCGACCGCCACCCTGACGACTGTAGCTACCATCATGACAGCGGCCGTGATCGGTCAGGAGGACATAGGCCTGGCCAAAATTGCCACCGCCAGCCAGAACATATCGTCGCTGCTGTCAGTCAACCTCGCGCCAAGCGCAACTATGATGAATAGAACCAAAAGATCCTCGATGGCCCATGACCTCTTCACAAGAATGCCAAACACAAGATGAAGGACTGCATTGGTCTGGCTAAGGAGTTTTAGGACAAGAGGCTTGATGATGACGCCAATGATGGAGCTAGAGGTCACCGACCACCTGGGGGCAACAACAATGCCTTTTAGGACCACGATAAGGTGGTCGCCACCATCTTTGGGGCCTCGCCTCCACTAAGAGTAGAAGAGAATGAAAGCTCACCGCCCGACGAGTGCTCGCCGTCACTTTAGAGTAAACCACCACCAACCCTAATTATTGCCCATGGTCCGAGGTCCCCATCACCTTTAGTAGGGCCAACCAGGGGGTGGACATACCCTACATAGGGCGTTTCCCCCTTGTCCTCGATGCAATCGTCCAGAAGGTGCTCTTCAGAAAAGTCCTCGTTGACGGTGGCAGCGCTTTGAACCTACTCTTCGTCGGGGCCCTAAGGGAGTTGGGCCTCGTGATAACAGATCTGACACCCTCGGACTCCTCCTTCTAGGGTGTGGTACCTAGAAGGGCATCCAAACCACTTGGAGAGATCACCCTACTAGTATAGTTCGGCATGGCAAGCAACTACCGCATCGAGCATATCAACTTCTACGTCGCCGACTTTGACACCGCCTACCACGCCATACTTGGTTGGCCAGCTCTGGCCAAGTTCATGGCCATACCACACTATGCATATCTGGTGATGAAGATGCCTTTGCCTGCATGAGTCCTGGCTCTACGAGCCAACCTCTCAGTTGCATACGCCTGCGAGACAGAGAGTCTCGCTCTCGCTGAAGCCACCAACCTCTCTATCCAGATAGCTAGCGTGGTCACCGAAGCCAAGACAGTGCTCGTCGATGACATGGAGATCCTAGAGCTAGAGCTTCCTCATGCCTCCACCAAGTCCAAGGTAATCAAGGAGGTCAGCCTCGGCCTCGACGACATCTCTAAGACCGTGAAGATTGGGGCTCACCTTGACCCCAAATAGGAAAGCGCGCTCGTCTCCTTCCTATGTGCCAACGCCGATGTGTTTGCTTGGAAACCTAGAGACATGCTGGGGGTACCACGGAAGAAGATCGAGCACTCCTTGAGTGTCTCGCCGACCACCAAACCGATCAAGCAGATACTCCACCGATTCACGCCAGATAAGAAGGAGGCTATTAGGGTAGAAATAAAATGGCTCTTAGCTGCTGGGTTTATAAAAGAAGTGTATCATCCAGATTGGTTAGCAAACCATGTTCTTGTTCTAAAAAAGAATAAAGAATGGAGAATGTGTGTTGATTATACTGATCTTAACAAACACTGTCGTAAAGACCCCTTTGGCCTGCCTCGTATAGATGAGGTTGTAGACTCCACCGCCGGCTATGAACTACTCTCCTTCCTTGACTATTACTCCAGCTATCATCAGATCTCCCTCAAGGAAGAAGACCAGATCAAGACGTCGTTCATTACGCCTTTCGGTGCATATTGCTACACAACTATGTCCTTTGGACTCAAGAACGCCAGAGCTACCTATCAAAGGGCCATCTAGATGTGCCTTGACCAATAGATTGGCCACAATGTCAAAGCCTACATAGATGACGTGGTCGTCAAGACCAAGACCACCAACAACCTTATCGCCGACCTCGAAGAAACTTTCACCAACCTACATAAGTACTAATGGAAGTTGAACCCTTCAAAGTGCGTCTTTAGAGTTCCATCCGGTATACTGCTAGGCTACATCGTCAGTGCTCGAGGTATCGAACCTAACCCTAACAAGGTCTCCGCCATCACCAATATGAAACGATCGACATGCATCAAGGATATACAGAAGCTTACAGGCTGCATGGCTACTTTAAGTCGCTTCATATCACGCCTCGGCGAAAAAGGGCTACCTTTCTTCAAGCTCCTCAAGGCCTTCGAGTGCTTTTCCTGGTCAAAGGAGGCAGACTCAGCTTTTGAGTAGCTCAAGGTGTTCTTAACAAAGCCTCTGATCATGATGGTGCCACGTCCAGATGAGACTCTGCTAATATACATTGCCGCTACTTCTCGCGTCGTGAGCACATCTATTGTCGTCGAACGCGAGGAAGCCAGGCATGCTTATAACGAGATACTTAATGAGCCCAAAACTCATTATCCTCAGGTACAAAAGCTATTATACGTCATTCTTATTACGTCACACAAACTCTGACACTACTTCAAATACTACAAGATTGTCGTGGTCATTGAGTTCCCTCTAGGGGACATTCTCCACAACAAAGAGGCCAATGGGCGCATTGTTAAGTGGGCTGTTGAGCTCAACACCTACTCCATCGAATTCAGAAGCAGACCTACCATTAAGTCACATGCGCTTGCTAATTTCGTCGCTGAATGGACCAAGATCCAAGAGCCCATCGCCGCTACATTCCCCGAACACTAGGTGATGTACTTTGATGGTGCCCTTAACATCAATGGTGCTGGTGTGGGCATTCTGTTCATTATGCCGACCAAGGATAAGCTACGTTATGTTCTTCGAATACACTTTTCGCCCTCCAACAATGCCGCGGAATACAAAGCGTGTCTCCATGGTCTCCGTATAGCCATCGAGCTCAGCGTCAAATGCCTCATGGTGTACGGGGACTCCACGCTGGTTATCAACCAGCTCAACAAGGATTGGTCCTATTCTAGTGAGAAGATGGATGCATACTGCGCCAAAATTAGGAAGCTCGAAGGAAAATTCTACGGCAACGAGTATCACCATGTGGTACATGACCAAAATTAGCTCGTTGATCACTTATCCAAGTTGGGCTCTTCTCATGCCATGATCTTGCTGGGGGTCTTTGTTCAAGATCTCCTGGCACCATCCATCAAAGAAGATAAGGAAGTCGAAGAGGTTCCCCCTGCCGAGCAGTTGGTACTTACGGTACCTTCGCCGGTCGCCGATTAGAGGGAGCAATTCATCAAGTACCTCACCAGCACCGAGATACCCACCAACAAGACTAAAACTAAATGCCCAGTTCGTCAAAGCAAGCTTTACGTGCTGGTGGATGGCAACTTGATGAGGAAAAGTGCCAAGGAAGGGATACTGCAGAATGCATCATCCAAGAGGAGGGAGTAAAGCCACATCTCGAAATTCACTCTGGTTCCTGCGACAACCATGTGGCCTCGAGAACACTGGTTGGCAAGGCTTTTCAAGCTAGTTTTTATTGGCCCACAGCCATCACTGATGCAGAAGACCTCTTTCGACGTTGTGAATGATGCCATTTCTTCGCTAAACAAATACACGTGTCGGCATAAGAGCTACAAACCATCCCAGCTTCCTGGCCCTTCACATGCTGGGGACTAGACATGATTGGGCCTTTCAAACTAGCACTAGGTGGTTTCCGGTACGTATATGTCGCCATCGACAAGTTCTCCAAGTGGATTGAATATAAACCGCTCGTCTCGGCTACTACAAAGAATGCAGTTGAGCTCTTCGAAGATATCATCCACAGATTTGGTCTATCGAACAGCATCATCACCGATCTCAGAACTATGTTTACAAGCCATCACTTCTAGGACTTCTGCGAAGACCGTTGCATCTCCATCAAATATGTCTCCGTTGCCCATCCAAGAGCCAACGGCTAGGTTGAACGGGCAAACGGCATGATCCTTGATGCCCGCAAAAATCGACTATATCAGAAAGAAGAAAAGCACCTGGGCAGATGGCTCAAGGAGCTTCCAGCTGTAGTCTAGGGACTGCGTACTCAAGCTAGTCGCAGCACCGGTGTGACTCCATACTTCTTGGTCTATGGCTTAGGAGCCATACTACCAGCGGACATTACTTTTCGAGCACCTAGAGTGGAAAATTATGATGAATAGTAGGCCGAGGTTGTTCAGTCTGAGGACATCAACAGGGCTGAGGAAGAACACCTAATCACCTATGTCCGTATAGCTAAATATCTAGAAGGCTTGTGGTGGTACTACAACCGAAACATCAAAGGTCGTTCATTTGCTGTCGGCGATCTCGTTCTCCGCAGAAAATAAAAAACTAAAGGGATGCACAAGCTCTCTTCCCCTTGGGAAGGGCCTTATGTCGTCAAAGATGTTACTCGACCAGGGTCTTATCGCCTAAGTGACCTAGAAGGAGTCGATGTTCCCAACTCATGGCACATTGAACACCTAATATGTTTCTATCCTTGAAACACTCCAGATATGTACTCTCCACTTTTATACTGAGTAAAGTTTTGGTCTCCATAACTTGTCTCCATTTTGTCTGTATTGTGGTTTAACATCCACTCACGGTCGTCGAGCTCCATGCTACTTCGTAACAAACTCCAATATGTAATCGCCATAACTGCACCGACCACATTTCTCTAAATCACCGACCACGTTTCTCCACAATCGCCGAACATGTTTTCTCCAACGTAATCGCCGAACATGTTTTCTCCAAAATCACCGAACATGTTTTTTCCAACGTTAGCGCCGAACACGTTTTCTCCAACGTTAGCGCCGAACATGTTTTCTCCAAAATCGCCGAACACTTTTCTCCACATCTCTGGGATGTTTCACTGATCGGAGAGCAACATACTTTCTTTTCTGTTCTCTTCGGAGAAGACCCAGTCTTCGATCTCTCCTTACACATGCTATGGGCTCCGCGCTCTACATTATGGGTGGTCGGTTGTGGTTCCTTGGCCATGCCTGTTTGTCCTACATGTCTATGGGCTCCGTGCTCGATGTTATGGACTATGGGTCAGCCAAGGCCATGAGTTCAGCATAGAATACATTGCTCGGACGTCGCTTAGGCTACCTTTATCTCCAAGTTCGTACAACAACCGATGAGCAGCACACGTTCCGCGCTATTTTTTATGGAGAAGACCCAGTTGCCGATCTCTCCCTACATGTGCCATGGGCTTCGCACTCTACATCATGGGTGGTTGGCTGCAGTTTTAGGGTCATGCCTGTTACTCCTACACGTGCATAGGCTCTGCGCTCGACGTTATGGACTATGGGCTGGCCAAGGCCGTAGGGATCAGTAGCAGACCAATTGTTCAGATGCTATTTGAACTATGCATAATCGCGTCAGGATTGAAACTACGAAGATTTTTTTGCCGAAATACAAGCAAACTGCATATATTGCATATACATGCACCTTGTAACATTTATTCGATAAATAATTATTTCTTGCGCTTTCGTGCGTTCTAATTACACTGTCAAGATTTTATAGATGATAATCTATGAGCAGATTACTGAGCTCCACCATTACCATCCGTCTCACCAAATAGATCTATATTGCTGGCTAGCATCTTTGCTGCATCCGCCACCTCATCCTCCAGCTGCTGGGTCCCCACGTCACTCAGTCCTTTGGCGAACCCACCCCCTATTGACTGAAGGTCGATGGTTGGGTAATGGGACAGAACAACCATGAGGACATGGGTAGCGACGGTCATAATGGCATCGCAGTTGAAGGTCTTGAAGTTCTCCCATGCTGCCTTGCACCTCTAGATGACGGTGTCAGGACGTTGCCGCCTACCGTTGTGCTGAATGGCCGGTTCCAGGTCGACGTAGACAAGCACTAGCTTAATTGCGGCGATTACAGCATCGAAGTTCTCCTTTTGGACCTTGGCCTCCTGCACCAGCATATCAAACTATGCTTTGGCTTTATGATGATAGCCTGCAAGCGTTACAATGATCCATTATACAAGGAAGCTACTTCAATAGTAATTCCAACAAGGAGGAATTCACCTTTCAGCTCCTCAGCAAGTTTGTCCGCCCGCTCTGCTTCCTTTGCCTTCTCCTAGTGAAGTTGATCGATGGACTGGCGCATTTGGCCGAGCTTAGCGTCTTGCTCTACAAGCGCAATAGTTGTCACCGAAATGTGGTTGTTTAGCAATACAAAAGTACATTCGTTGATATACTATACCTGCTTTCTACTTGGATACACTGTTAAGTTGTCCAGTTTTCCTCTCTAGCTGCTTAGAAGCACTTTTCAGTTGGCCGGAGACAGCGGCTAGCTGCTCGGACTGGCTCTGCACCTGATCGGACATAGCAGCTAGCTTTTTGATCAGGACCCCCTTCTGGTATTCCAGGTCCCATGCGTTGGACTCAGCAAGGTCTCATTCGTGTTGGGCCCTCTAGATATTCTTCTCTGAGAGGTTCCTGGCCTCTTTGAGTTTTTCGTTCTCCTCAGCAAGGGGCTCCATTCGCTTTATCAACTGGGGGCTCCAATTCTGAAAAACAACTAGGACCTTTCCAGACATAGTATGAACCTTGATCTATTTCATCACACCAGTAAGGGCAGTCTCTAGTCTCCTAAATTCCTTGGTGGTGTCCTCCTCTTCGACAACTACTATTTCGTCGCCATGCTTTCGGAGGATCCAGACTGATTGGGGTTGAGGTTCGTCATGCATGATCTCCTCCACCTCGTCCTCCTCTATTGCAGCTAGGGGCACCACCTAGGGCTCGGTGGTTGGATAGTGGGTCTGACCATGCCCTCCGAAGCATCGGGGAGTGCCATCTGCTCCTTCGACACCGATAGCTTTTCTGCTCTAGATTCTACCATTGCCGAAGGTGCTATCACCGACTTGTTCATCATTATAGACAGTCGTTTGCTACCACCAAGCCCACCAGGGGCAGCGATTGGCTCCCCCACGTGCTCCCGAGCACTCGAGGACTCCAGGATGGGGTCTACTGGCATCTCCCCCGCTCCAGGGCCAGTTTCTAGTTGCTGCTCAGTCTGAGCGGGCGGGGCTGGATCTATCATTCACCTTGCACTGTATCAAATCAGTTATTCAGTCACCACAGAAGTAAAGAACATACAGCAAAGTAACTTCAGCACAAGGACACTTACGGTGGTCTGATGGTTCAATTTCTTGAACCGGCAATGCCGGCCCAAGCCTCCGGGTGTAGCCGTGGGGTCAACTCCCATGCTCTGTGGGGGAATTCTCTGCTCTTCCTTGGTCGACCTCAGTTCTGCCTACTGCTCTAGGTCTGCTTCCGCTTATTGCTTAGGGACTTCCGTCGTCTACTGTGCAAAAATTCCCTTCGCCCACTGCTCGGGGACTTTTCTCGTCGGTGCCTCATGGACTTCTTCGCCTACCCTGGGTTGTTCCCCCATGCGTGGGCTATGTGGAGGCTCTTTCGTGATTGGGGGAGGATCCATGAGAATTTCATCGTCGTTAGACCAATCGAACACCGTGGTCCTTCATGTCCAATTGGTCTGATCATCGCCAAGTGCGATGCAGCCTGGTTTGTGGGGAGCAGTAGCTATTGTCTTCCTCTTCTTCTGGGCCAGCTCATCTACCGCCGGCCTCTTCCCTTGGATTTTTGCTGATACCGGGGGAGGAATCTCCATCCGACCAACATCCATATAATAGAACTGACCAATTTATAAGAGCACAAGTACGAAAGCAATCACCGAAGTGATCGAACCGTCATACTTGAACCCGTATAAACCCGGTAGTCAACTGAAACCACGAAGGATTTCAAACCAACTTGCATACAACCAAGATCATAGTAATTCAACATAACAAGCCACATGTTACATCCATTTCACAAGTAGTTCACAAGTACCTCATACATCAGAGTACACATAGTTATTACAAAATGAGTTCACAAATAGCGGAAGCAAAGTAGTTTGAGACCATCACCCACACTTAGTTCAAATACAAGCCAGTTCCATAGTCATATCCAGCAAAAGCAGTAAGATAAGATAACATAGATGATCATGCCCATGATCTAGTCTTCATCCCTCGCAGGGTGGAGATAATACTTGCAGTAGCCGTTATAGAGCACGTCATCTGCAATAAGGGGGAATAAACCCTGAGTACGAGAATGTACTTAGCTAGACTTACCCATCGTAAACCAGAAATAAATGACAGCAAGGAGTATGCAAGGCTTTATCGGTGGATCTTGCTTGACATCCATTTTGCATAAAAGCTTTAGTGATAAGAGAGCATAATTTAATTTATGAGTAAGCAGCAAGTTAATAATATTAACCTGTCAACTAGGTTAGCACCTATACTAGAGCAAGGAATTGATTAACTCCAAACATTAGTAACCATATCCGGTATAATGTTGTATCATCATCATCGATTTAACCATCAAGTTCAATTAAGTGCATCTACGTTGCCACTGCTCAGTCAAGTTCTCACTATCCGGGAGAGACGACAATTCGAATCAATTCCTATCCAGCTAGAGGGGTATTCCTAACACAAACCCAGGCATACCGCGCGAAGGCAGCCTTAGGTCACCTTTGGTACATCTCAGGAATCGTGGCTCCGAGCAGCGCCGCACCCTCAGGGAGTCCACTCTGCCAGGTGGTCAATCTCACCTTAGACTTATGCCAATAGCTCCCTGCACATCCTTACTACCGCCAGGGTGCGCACTTTCACTTCTCAGTCTTCTGGCCTAAGTTGAGCTACTCGGCTTCACGGTCGGAACGAGTTATCCGGCCAACTAAGTGATAGGCATGCGTTCAACATGACATGAGGACATACAGCGAATCGGTCCTTAATCGACATAGATGGGGATAGATCCACACCCAAGACCTCCTTGCCTTGTTGCTTCTCTATCGACATCCCGCCCGGTTACAATTCATTATTAACACATGGTTATTTTCCACGATAGCAAATATAGCCAACCATGACCAGACATCATCCTAACTTGCAGGTGATAGGAAATCACCTGACTTTTACCATTCTAAGCAAGGCTAAGCTTTGATTTGCTCCTGGACCTAAATAGGATTCAGGGTACGTATACTAGCCAAGGAATAGATATATATGCAACAAGTGTTTGCATCCAATTCCTATCACTTAATGCATCAACAAATAAAGATACTCAAAGTAACCATTTTCAAAACATAGGAGACTTAGAATGTTCCCGGGCTTGCCTTTCAGAAAAGATGAAGGTTGGTGATCGAGGCACTCAAGAACTTCTTCGTTGACTCCTTCTTCGGGGGCCTGCACCTCCTGTTCCTGAGCTTGCTGCTGCTCCTCTAGAAGTACTGGCCCGAATTCCAGAAGCGTGACTCCCTATGGAACACCTATTGCATGCATATGCATAGTATAAGAATCATGCATGCACACGAGATGGAAGGTGATGATGAAATGTATAGCCATGTATGAATGGACGCATGAAAGACATAAGGATACAAGATTAACATCGATTTTTACCAAGTAGGTGCATATCTCTTTTAGAAAACAAGAACGGCACACTCACCAAGTTCTAATAACCTAAGATAAAGTTGTTCATCTTTAGTAAGAGGTCTAGCACCTGCAACTAACAATTTATCTTATTTAGCCTAGCATCTAAATTACCACATCAACTCATATAAAGCAAGCAAGTCATTCACTGTGCTCAACTGTTTTCAGGCTACAAACAGTAGCTACAAGTTTGATCCATAACTGGAGTTCTACAAATCCAAATACCATGATTTAAGACTTTATGGAAAGCTTATAAAAGTTTCTACAACATTCATTTAATCACCAAAGACTAATTCGAAATCAAACTAGGTCACCCAGACTGATCTTGCAAAACTGTCCGTGGATTCCAGAGAGTAGGCAGTTGGGAGTGCTGTCTTCCAACTGAGATAACTCTCAAACTAATAGGCCAAATGTCTTGAAATTTTGACACAAGCTATATAAACAAGTTTTCTACCACTTTGTTATTGACCAATTTCACAGCAAACATCAAATTCACCAGTTAATCTGTTTAACTCTAAAATCTGTCCTGAAAATCACTATAATAGAATTATAGTGAAAATAATATTTCATTACATACACGAATAGCACCACGAGTACTACCAATGTTACCAACAGTTAACATACATCAAATGAACATAAGCAAACATAGTGGCCCTTCCTAAATAAATCATTTTCATTCCTTTATTAATTTATTTAGATAATTAGGTTAAATAATAAACACATATCCAAAGTATATAGAAAATTCTACAAACATTATAGTAGCTTAGATATGTCTCCAATAGGCTACTACATAAATTTCACATCAATTGAACAAGTATCTCATCCTACACAAAAATGACAAGGCATAAAGGCTTAAAATGGCATAATTAGGAAACCTTAGTGAAAAGTGTCAAGCAATAGATTTTATATTTTTCCTAGCATCCTTAAGGTACTAGGACATCCTCAAACAATTTTCATGGTCATTGGATTCATAAATAAATTACTAAAATTCCTACAAGGATCATCCAATGGTAAAAGGAAAATCTATAAATCAAAAACTATACATGCTCTGACTCTCAAATTTTTACCAAAGCTTCTACTAAACAAGAAGAGCTCACCCACAGAATTTCATAATTTTTGGAGCACAAAAACTCAAGATATAATTTAAACAAGTTTGCATGCTTTTAAAAACACATTTCAAGTTCCTATTTAATTCATCCAAAATTTCCACTTCAAGTGCTCATGTCATATTTTTATTAAATACTAGACTTCATTGTGATTCTACCAAAATTAGAATCATTCCATTTGGATCTACCAATTTGGAGATACAAAATTCACAAAACAGCATCAAAATCTGAAATAAAGAACTAGCTTCACTGGCTTGAGTCACTGGCGCGTGGGACCCACCGGTCAGGGGACCCCACATGTCAGCGGCGCCAAAACAGAGCACGGCGGGGAATCGGCACGGGAGCAATGGAGCTCACCGATGATGGCTTCTCCGGTGAAACTGACCCCACCACGGCGTTCACCTCCTGGGGCCACGTGAGGTCACCGGTGCGGCCATGACGCACGGCGGTGCGCGGCCGTGATCCAGCTCGGCCGGACCGGCATTGATGGAAACGTCTATGCTAGAGCAACTACACGTGATGGAGAAGATGATGTAGCAGAAAAGGGACATGGAAGAGCACCGGTCAGCAAGTTCCATGGCGAGCCCGCACTCCGGTGAGGCGCCGATCATGGTGGGGGTTACAGGATTGGCCAAAGGACCCTCACCTAGCCACAGACACGACTGTGGAGAGCTCGAGCGAGTAGAGCAGTGTAGGGCGCTTCTATGTGCACGAGTGATTTCTCAGGGGCTGGCCAGCAGAGGAGCTACGCGACGGTGATGCTAGCTCGGCGACAATGGTGCGACGGCGGCTTTGCTCTTGGTGGATCAGACGCGCGCGAGAAGGAGATAGAGAGCAAGGGCAAGTGGGAGGGCAGGTGGGCACGACCTTCAAGCGATCGCCAGCGGGCTGCAGCATTAGGCCGGCCACGGCATGTGGCGGCCATGCGGCGGCCGGTGTCTGAGCCCAGTCGGCACAGTGCCGAGTTCAAATTTTCAGCATTCAGTCGCCGAACAACCGACTGACAGCGCCTTTTCATCGCCTCCAAACTCAAAAACGGTGGTGAGTTAGCAATTTCTTCTTGAATCAAAGTTGTAGAGCTACAATAGGGCTACAATATTGCTTTAGCAAGTATCATCTAACTCTCAAACAATCATGAGTTACATCAAGCCAAAGTCAGCTTCAACAAACTGTAAATGCAATCCAGACTTAGAAATTTTTCAAGTGTAGAATCAGCCCCCAAATCTGAGTTGTGGGCCATGTTTGGGACTATTGCAAACACTTTCATGACTTGACCTCTAAACAAAATTTGTTCCATATATAATTTGCTACAACTTTGCTTTAGGTTGCTAAGACATGCAAACAATCTAGGCTATACTTTTTAAGTGGTCAAACAACAGAGCTCCAGGGGTCAACACAAGTCAAGCTATTACTTGGAAGTGTAATTAGGCAATATGGTCAACATGAACATTGTTCCTAATGACATTCTAAGTATATCTAAGTTGTTTAAGAGGACATTTGACACACATTTGCATAGACCACACATGAGCACACACAATTGCTAGCATAAAACCAAGCAGTTCAAATAGAAACACACATGAAATGATAACATTCATAATGGTATGATGCTTATGAATGAGATGATGATGCACATGCTCATGTGATGCAAGTGTTTTAGTGCAACCATAACACTGAGGTGTTATAGCCCTCCCCCCTTATAAAAATCTCACCCCGAGATTTGAAAAGCGTACCATTTTGAATAGAAGGTAGGGTATACATCCTTTAAATAATCTTTCCATTCCCACGTTGCATCGCTTTCACTACCCTGGTTACTCCACATAACCTTGTAGAACTTGACCACACGGTTCTGGGTTACTCTCTCTCTCTTGTGTCGATAACCCGCATTGGCCTTTCTTCATAGGATAGATCTGATTTCAACTTCATATTTCTAAGCGAAACTCTTTCTTCGGGAACACAGAGACATTTCTTCAATTGAGAGACATGAAACATATTGAAGATAGCTCTCATCTCATAAGGTAACTCTATCTTGTAAGCTACATTCCCACTCTTTTCCATGATCGGATATGGGCCTACATACCTAGGTGCAAGCTTCCTTTTTACTCTGAATCGCTGCACACCTTTCATCGGTGATACCTTCAGATAAACATGATCACCTACTTCAAACTCAATGGGCTTTCTTCTTTTATCCGCATAGCTTTTCTGCCTAGCTTGAGTGGCTTTCATATGTTTTTGGATAGTACGGACTTGTTGTTCAGCCTCTTCAATGAAATCAATGCCATAGTATCTCCTTTCTCCAGATTCAACCTAGTTCAAAGGAGTTCTACACTTATAGCCATACAATGCTTCGAAGGGGGCCATCTTGATGCTTTCTTGATAACTATTATTATAGGAAAATTCAGCCAAGGGTAACCACTTATCCCACGAACCTTTGGATGATATGACGCAAGCTCTTAACATGTCTTCCAATATTTGATTCACCCACTCTGTCTGTCCAGAGGTTTGTGGATGATAAGCAGAACTTCTAACTAAGGTGGTGTTGATAGAATATTGTTGGCAGTCCACCGAGGGGCACCCCATGATGGTAGATTGATCGGTAGAGGAGCGTGTAATCAAGAACAAGAAGGCAACAGAGACACACAAGTTATATAGGTTCAGACCATCAGTATGACGTAATACCCTGCTTCTGTGGTCTGTTGGTTTGTATTAGCTATCGTATGATTTGTCATAATTTCGTAGGGGGTCCCTACCCACCTTATATAGTTCGGGAGGCAAGGTTACAAGATGGTTAGATCTGAGAGATAATTGGAAAGTAATAACAGATTACAAGAAACACGGGATCGTGCATATCCTATCAGGCTACGTGACATCTTCCAGATATCCTTCCCTTGCCTTGTGGGAGGTGCCGAGCAGAATTGTGCCCCACAAGGCTCCTTCTCATGGGCTGGACTGCCCCTAGAGGCATAGCCCATGTGGCCTGCCGTGGGTATCCGGGGTTATACCCCCCCACAGCTAGTCCATGAGTGCCTTGTACCCGTTGTGCAACGCCGTCTTGAGCTTTTCCGAGTAGGTGCGAACCAAAACCGAGCTGTCCAAATCATGGTCCGACCACCATAACGAGTCACCGAGCAGTTGAGAGCAACTGCCAAGCAGCGTGCAGCATCACCGAGCAGTGTGTTCCGAGCATAGCTTGTCATAAGGGTTTAAGGAGCTCAAGTCCAAAATTGAAAATTCCTACATGGTAAAACGAAGTGTGCCCACTTAGAGTCCGACATCGATGGTAAAGATACATGGTTTTATCTCTCAGAAGCTCGGAGTCTCTCAGAAGAAAAAAACACATTCACTGTGAGGTGAAGTGTGCCCACTTAGTCCCCGAGCCTGGCAGTAGGTGACGTAGTCACGTGGTGCCTAGCTCAGAAAATAATGAAACAACCGAGCAGGTAGCCAGTCCCCGAGCGTAGCCTCGAGATGAAAAACGAACACATTCACCGCAAGGTGAAGTGTGCCCACTTAGTCCTCGAGCCCGATAGTAGGTAACGTAGTCACGTGGTGCCAGGCTTAGAAATTAGTAAATCGTCTGAGCAAATAGCCAGTCCCCGTGTTTCTGGCGTAGATATCGGATAAACAAGCCATGGTGAAAAATTCAGAGTAATGGCTATGCAATATTAGTTATTGAGCCTCATTAAATTGCGGAGAAATCAGAGAATAGGTGGCGGCAATAAATGAGCGGTGTGGGCTACTGTTACGTAATAGCCCAAGTTGTGGCCCATTAAACCTTTTTGGAGGAGTCAAAGTAGCGCTGATTGTGGGAACGGTTTCCCAAAAACCCTCAGGCGCAATGAGAACTGGAGGAAGTGCTTTATAACCGTGCCGCCACATACATCGCCTCCTACCTCACTCAGTTTGCCTTTCTTCCTTCATTCACAAACCCTACGCTCCACATTCCACACCATCGCGAGCACTCGCCTCCAACCTAGTTCCAATCCGGAGAAAATGGCACCGAAAAAAGGAGCCGCAAAGCCAAAGAAAGTGGCCACTAGAGCCAGCCGCGACGAGGAGTGGGTGCCGTCGAAGACATCGGTGGTGGATCTCGATAGGATGGTGGCGGCGGGCGTTCTCCCAGACCGCCTCACTGCTGGATGGTGGCTAGCTAGTGGTGAGCCCTTCCCGACACCACATACTGATAAGGCTATAGTATTTGAGGATTATTTCTGGCGAGGATTAGGGTTTCCTGTCCACCTCTTTGTAAGGGATCTTATGGAGTTTTGGGCGATTAGCCTCTGTAATCTGCATCCCAACACCATTCTGCATGTTTCTATCTTTATCCATTTCTATGAGGCGTTTCTCGGTGTTCTTCCACACTTCAACCTCTTCAGGCACCTATTCTATCTGAAGAAGAAGGGGGGTAGCGGTTCCAAGGTGGTCGGCGGCATGTACCTACAACTCAGGGATGGGATGGCCAGCAAATATATCAGCGTACCGCTAAATACCTCCCTTAAAGGTTGGAATGCCATATGGTTCTTTATGAAACAAAGTCACCCAATGATTCGATGCAACATCCATCACATCCCGGTTAATCATATTAACTGGTCAGAGAGACCCAACAATGCTGAGATGGAGCAGGTAATGGAACTGCTAGACTTGATTAAGGGCGTTGAGCTTAGGGGTGAACTAGTGGTGGCTAGCTTCATAGTGCGGCGCGTTCAGCCCTGCAAAGAGAGGGCCCATCTGGCATTTGACTATAAAGGTGACAACAATGGTACCTAGGAAAACACAGACCGTCTGACGAAGAAGGAAGTGATAGACCGTGCCATGGATCTATTTACTTCGAATGTCTCATTCAGCTGGCCAAAAGGAATGAAGGCTTTCAACTGCACCAATCCACCTCCTCAGGTAACCATTTCGCTTCACATCTATCAGGCATTAATTGCCGAGCATAGGACTGACTTACTTATGAAAAGATCCATTCGTAGGATAGGGCAATATACTTTTCAAATGTGCTAAGAGCTGATTGGCCTAAAGGAGTAGACGTTCGGCGGCCGCTACAGACCAAAGAGGATGAGCCGAGCTCCTCGTCGGATAGTCCATCCCCAGTGTTAGAGAAGGTCCATGGGAAAAGACCGGCAGTAGACGAGCCAGTCCAAAAAGGAGAAAAACCACAAGCTCTCATGCACACAAACCAGGTGGCATCTCTCTTGGAGAGGACCAAACTATTCGGCCACGATGAATGGCTATGCTAGAGTGGTCGGACGATGATGAGGACCAATCAGCGCTTCCACCGAGCACGACGGAGGCTCCGGTGGATGCTGACGCTCCCAAGCAGCAAGCACGGGAAAGTTATGGTCGAGCAACGGCGGAAAACCCAGTGATGCAAACTACCAAAGTCCCCAAGCAACAGGAGGGGATAACCATAGAACAAAGCACAGAAGGGGGGCCCCCGAGCACCAAGAAGAGCGGTAGCCCACTACAGAGGCGTAGGAGTCCTTCCATAAAGTAGACCAAGCAGCCATGCCTGGGGGGTCAGGCAGGCATCGCCGATTCAAGAAAATCAATCGCAAGACCAAACCGTAAGTATATTTGCCTTGGAGTAATAATATTGTTCCTTGATTTCTCCTGGTTACTGAGAAGCCGATATTACGTAGTGCAACGCCGAGGCCCATGACCTCAGAGGAAAAAATGACGACTACTCCAGTCTAGGAGTCCCTGAGTGCTCGACGAACAGAAGATGGGCCAGCCGCCGCTCCCAGCAGACCTAGCTATGGTGAATCATTGGCGCACACGACGGGCGCGTCGGCGACCGCAACCGCGGCTACGACCGAAAAAGTCGATACCTTGGAAATAGAAACTGCAGCTATTGTTGATGCGCCGGCGGTTAAAGATGCAACTCCATTAATGGCCGAGGAGCAAACGTCGTCACCCGCAGGGATGCCAGGAGTGGTCGGAGCGGCAGTCCGACCACAGAGCCCCTCGGTGGTGCCTCAAGTGACGGCGGAGGAGGACGAGGTCATGGAGATCGAGCGTGCCGCACCTAAACCCTAGTCCGTCCGGATTCTCCGAAAACATGGGGAAGAGGTGGTAGTCGTCGAGGAAGAAAACACCACCAGGGAAATAAAGAGCTTGAAATCTGCCGTCACTAGAGTTATGACTCAAATTGAGGTGAGTACCGCGCCTATAACACCGATATATGTTGTTGGAGATCAAAGTTTACCTCTTGCATTGTTAATCCACAGGGGATAGCTCGGACAGCCGATCAACGGCACCAACTGTTAAAGAGGATGGAGCCCCTCACCGAGGAAAACAAGATACTCTAGGAGGCGTTAAGTCTTTCGGAGAAAAGTATTCAGAGGGCCTAGCGCGAGCGGGACCTTGCAGAGTCAAACTCACGGGACCTTGAACATCAGAATGGGGTTCTGTCCGAGTGACTAACAGCTACGTCCGAGCAGCTAAAGAAGACATCCAAGCAGTTGGCGATTGTATCTGAGGAACTTAAAAATATGTCCGAGCAGTTGGGCAAGAAAAGCGGAGAACTCGATAGTAAAACCGAGCAACTCGACTGGAAGTGCCAGCATTTGGAGGATGTATCCAAGCTGAAATCCAGTATTCTTTTTCACATAATGTACTTTGCAGTAATTGGCTGTATATTTTTTCCTTTTCTTATCTTTTGTTCTTGCAGAGCAAGATGCAGAACTCAACCAGCTTCGCCAGACTGTCGAACAAATCCAATAAGAGAAAATGAAGGAGTCGGAGCGAGCAGATAAACTGGCCGAAGAATTGAAAGGTAGGTACCCCCTGATCGGAAGTAAAGTCATAATACTTTTTTGTCATGACGAACCATTGTAATTCTTGTAGATTACTGACATAAAACCAAGGCATAGTTCGATGTGCTGGTGCAGGAAGCCAAAGTCTAGAAGGACAACTTCAACACTATAACTGCCACAATAAAACCAGTGCTCGACTACATCGACGTTGAACCGGTGCCCCATCCTGATGGTAGGTAGCAAGGGCTAGACACCATCATTTAGAGATGCAAGGCAGCGTGGGGGAACTTCAAA